>NC_089143.1:11310193-11615398 GCF_009819655.1 Sylvia atricapilla | reverse complement strand
AAAGTACCTTCAAGTCTGGCTAGATCATGGAATAACACAGCAAAGAATGAAACTTTTATGGCTAACAATGTTGTTGTAACAAGCTCCTAGCAAGAATAAGCTAGAATTTGCAACACCAGGAGAGGTCTTACCCTTTGCTGCCCCTACTCTGAGCTGCTTTTTCCCACCACTGTGAATCTCTTCCTCTGAGTGCTGCTGCCTGGTGTTTGCAAAGCTGCACGATGAACTGGAATAGCATAATACACATTGAGAAATAACCTCTTCAAAAGAGTTTTAACCCAAATCTGTTCCCAGGGTAGTACATGGCTGAATGAATACCCGTGTCAGCACAAAGGAGATGTTATCAGTGAAGTGCAGGGAGGGAACAAAAAGACCTGCAGTAGGAGAATGTTTTGCCCATTTAGGCTACAAACTCTGATGTCATTAATCACTAGCCCACTTGACACGGATGGTAAGAGACTTATTTGATTGTCACTGAAATCTACAAGACCTTCTATTTATCTGTCCCTGTTACTTATTTATCTAATACTGTGTATTCTATAAACCTGAGCAAGAATTAAGATTTTATCTATGGATATGCCTATGAAAAGGCTGTAAAAAACCCTCCAGCTTACAAAATGAGGATCACCTAAATCCCCACCACACCTTTGAAATGCTGACATTTCATATCTGTAGAACCAGACAGCCTGTAGTTTTGATGCAATTTTCTCACTTTAAATTTCCATTCTCTGCTCTATTCTGCAGGTTTACTGTATTCAAGGAACTATGCCAAGTTCAGCTGAGAGCAAGTGAATATAGCCCCACTAACTCACAGTTTTTGCCACAGGTGATCATGAATCTTGGTATTTCACTAAAGTAACTGCTTTCCTTTTTTAAAAAATACATAAACATATAAGCAAATAAACAGATAAATAGTACAGCTTCTTTCAACGTATAAAGATCAGTTATGAGTTAGGTAGAGAAATCAATGTCTTCCCAGATGAAATATTAGGAACAATCCTCTAGGGAAGGACAGTCCATTTCAACTACTTGTAATCCTTCCAAAATAGTGGTTCAGATCAAAAGATTTTACAATAAAGCTACTAACAATGGAGCACAATTTATGCACTTCCAGTAGTGCCACACTAAACTGCAGGTGTCTGGAAAAAAACACTATATTACTGAAAGAATCAGTATTGTTTTTCTGCTGTACAGAACCTACTTTTCATACTGTTCTTGATTACTTCTGTTGGACTATATGCACTTAGCATATGGTCATTTTAAATGCAAATATTAAGGATATGAAAAGGCACACAGTGAATTTTGGATGCATCCAGGAAAGAAAGTGGTTTCATAATAAGAAAAAATCTTATTAGTTCCCCAAGCACAAATTTGGCTTGGCCACCCAAATAAGAAAACACATTTGGCAAAATAATATGAAACATTGTGGGGACTTATGAGAAGGATTTTGGCCACTGTCCCTAGAAGAGGAAAGAGAATGAAGAATTGACAAGTTTTAAATGATGAATGGATTGAAAGCAAAACTACTCATGCCATGTGCCACTGATTACTTTTGAAAGCAAAAGGTAATAGAAATTTTCCAGGAAGTTTCTCTGGTCACGAATAATCTAAAATCATTTGACTCAACCAACCATTTTACATTTCAACTGATCTGAAAGAAATGGAAAAAAGAAAGAAAAATATGGCCTTTTTTTTTTTTTCCTGTGGAATTTTATGAATCAGAAAATAACAGAAAATTGAATAATGGAAAGTTGAGTGATAATAAAGAGAATAGAGAACAGTAACTGAACACAATTGATGTCACTGAAATATAACTTAAAGAAAAAATCAGATAAATATTAAACAGACTTAATGTAAGGAAAAATAAGGTGTGTGGTTTTGGTTCTTGAGAGTTTTGTAGACCCAAAAGGGACAATAAACTATATGTGTTTCAAACAAACTTACAGGGGAGACAGTGTCAGACATCAATGCAAAAACATCAGACCATGAATCTCTAAAATAGCCAAACTCCTTGTTTATCTCAGGTTGCCCCATGGCTGGGGAAGAATTACCTACCTGTGTCTGAGTTCCTGCTTCCAGCTCTGAGCTTCCAGGCCCTCACATTCGTGAGCATTCCCTGCCTGCACCCAAAGCTTATGCTGAAGTCCTTGGGGATGCACAAAGGACTTTTTCTCTCAAGTCCCTTTTTGTTCAGTAGCTTTCATGAGAAGAAGAGTTTCACCATTTAAATTTTAACAATTTTGCATTTCTTGAATTATAGCAAAGGAAGAATGTTAATTGATATCTTTATTTTCCCATTGTTTTGTTCTATTTTTTTTCTACAACTTTATGTTTACCTTCTAAAAGGATCCTTTTCTTACTGATTATTGTAATTATAATAATATATATTTAAATGTAAATTTCCATAAATGTAAAGTAATCATCAACTGTAAACAGCTGAACAGTTGATCCAAGTTTTGAAAATTTTATGAGGCTTCTTAAGTTCTGACTTTCTTAATTTTGGCTTTGTTAAAAAAAGAAATGTTATACAATGGAACATTTGAACATAATTACATTTTCTGCTCTGCCTTCCACATTACTTAACTCTCATAGTCATGCATATACTATAAGTCAAATAAGATTTTTGTTTATTGCATTTCTGTTGAGTCTTTTGCATTACCTTATTTAAAGTATATTTACAGGAGATAGAAAAATATTTCTTGAATATGGGAAGATTGTTTCAACTCAAACATTGAAAGACCAAACATATTTTTTAAAAGATATATCTGCATGTATGTCTGCTCATACATGAAGAACATATGTATAAATAAATTAGGAGATTTAATTTGGACTTATGAGGCATTGATGTTTATAGTATCATTACTTCTATGTATTTTCTGTGTTTTAAGCTATTAAGATATATTCAAGTCATATTTTCACTGAATTCTACCTACATTAACAACAATTTTTTATCTGTTATCAATCATTGAGCTTTCCGTTTCAGGAACCTGAGACTTGGGAAAAACTTAAAATAAAAAATTGATCCAGGATGTCAAGAACTGGAATATTTTCAGAGAGAAAGGGAAGCATGAGAAGAAGATACATGTCATAATATAAACCTTCTCAAGTTTTATGTACTCTGTTGTAAGAAACCTGGGAACTGGGCATATGTGGGGATGTAGCAGGATGCTCTGCCCTGGACTGTGGTCAAACAGCTTGGACAAAGCCCTTTTCAAAAGGCTATCAGTAGCAGACGGACAGAGGACATCAGGTGCTGGGTTTGGTGTTGAATTTATACTAAATCCAGTCTGCTCACTAACTCCAAATTAACATCTTGATAGTGGAGCAGTGGGAGACATTAGACTGACATTCAATCACTTTACAGTATAAAAGTTGAGTCTACTTTCACATGACTAGGTTCTTCGAATGTATTCTTCCATGCAATGTGTGGAAATTTCACTCTTGGGGAAGGGGCATCCCCCAAGGATGCTCTTTGAGGCTGAGCAAAGGAGATCTGCACACTGCCATTGTGACTGTGGGGATAAAAGAAACTCTTTAACACCATCTTTTAGGTGTCAGAATATTTTTTTTTGGTCAAGATGTGCAATGGAAATTGTTGCCAGAATATGCAGTAGAAATCATGGCATCATACATTTTTTACCAGATTTTTTACATAATGATACATTAAAAAGAACTTAAAAAATCTGTTCATTGGTTCTACATTACACAAATCCTAGTGTTTGTTCTTTTGTTGGTTATTGACCCCTTTGCCTTCAATGAATGCTAATTTGGTCCTCAATCCTTGGTTTTCTTATCAGTCTTTTCCCAGGCTGGGTATCTCTGACCAGACTAGGCATGTAATATCTATCTCCTCTGTATTTTCTAGCTACTCCCAACTTGTAGATGTTAACCTTTCAGAGTCTAGGAATTTTCTTTTTGTTGAATGAGTCCTCATCCAGTGAAACTCAAACCCTTGGTGACAGTCTTTTGAAGAGAAACCCCAATTCCCCCTCACCCTGGCAAAGGAAAACAAACCCATGACTACAATTAGTAAAAAGCCAAAAACATTTTAAGTTACATAATTTCCAACACTACAACTATTGATATGGTGAGTTACATCAATATCTACTTAATAATTGTTTCTTTTGTTATCCCTCTCCTTAATATAATTGCTTTAATATAATCGCTTTGATATAGTGCGCTATCCTATACTTTACACTACTAGTAGTCTTAGCTGCTATACTGTGTAGTAAATAATTCTGATTATATTTTTATCTAATAATTTGTCATAATAAATAATTGACTTTTATATAAATATATCTGATTTACCATTATTAATTGTGTGGGACAAAGTCACTTAAACTAATGACAAAGTCTGGGGCTAGGACTCAATCCAGCCACCACCAGACTCCTTTGGTTGGAAAAGGAACTTAGAAAGCATGAGGGTTCTTTCTGCATCATATGGCTCAGCAGCAGGGCTTCTCTAATAAACTTTGCCTAAATTTGTCTGAAGCTCCAACTCCCCCCATGTCAGGGGTCCAGGTTATGCACCAGTATTTCCAATTTTTCTGTTTCTCTAATGTTTTTTGATGGTTCTGATTTGACCACCCCACCAATATCTGCCAGGCCAGCTTAACTTCTTCACTCTTTGGCTGTCTTTGATGTAACAGCATAGGATGTTGTAGACTTTGTCTATGTATTTATTGTGATCTGAAATGGTCTGGCACAAGCTGTCTTGAGTGATTTCTAGCCTTTTGCTATGCCTGTCAAAGTGATAAAGTTCAGCATGACCAGCATTCATGGACAGTTCTACTGGTTTCAATAGTTCTGAATTTATATTTTCATAACTACTTTTATTACTATATAATGAATACTACATGTTGTTCAGTTGTATATCCTTTTTTGCTTACACAAGTAGAATTTAAAGTCATTGATGGAGTTTTCTTACTAGCCTGTCATTAAAGGTATTTTTTTTTTCAGAAATAACAGTTTCAGATGGACATAGAAAGACACACAAGTGAATTTTAGGAGGGGATCAGGAGAGAAGACATAAAAGACCATGCAGAGCAGAGAGAAGAAAGCTAAAGGTTTCAAGTGAAAGTTAAGGTTTCAAGTGAAATATACTGCTGCAGGCAAGAGTGACCAAGTGCCTGAATAAGCCTGGCTGTCCCCCAGACGTCTGTGGTGAAGACATCAGCTCTTAGTGGATGTTGCTGACTCACTCCTGACAAAGAGGGACGTGAGCTGTGATCTCCTTCAGTCTCCCATGATTGTCCTGCCACACTGACTGTTTAAGCAAGGTCATCTGAATGAAAGTGTAAAAGAAAACTTGAGGAATTCACTTTTCTGCATCCGCCAGAGAAATTTCATCCTCTCTCCCACTATTCTTCAAGTCCTCATGGAAGGAGTGTCTCGTCTTATTTTCTCAGTTTTAAATGGTATTTAAAACATAACCACCTTACCTAGAAATTGAATTAACTTGTGTATTTGCCTACTTCAGATAAGAATTGAGTCCAAAATATTCAATGCTGGGAGCAGTTAAGGCTTTAATTAGGAATAAACAGGAAAGGAGTAAGAGATTCACACATTATTGGTAGTTTCAAAGCTCAAAATTACATTTGCAGGGACGTCTTTGTTCTACATGAAAGCAAAAGAACTATACTGAAACATTTTTCTCACAGTTGGAGCCTTTTGTCAATTTGCTGAGGAAATTATGCTAAAAAACTACACAAAAGCAAGTTTTTTTACTCTTCCACTTGTCTAAAAACCAGAACTAGACAGAATTAGATAAAACAAAAGGAAAATTTCACCTGAGAAAATCACTGACTTCCATTAAGGACATCATCAATGCACATTATAGCAGATTAAAAAATTGCTAGCCAGGGGGACAAAGAGACTACACACTAATTATTCCTTTTGATCTTCACTTGCTGGAAGACATCTGACAACTGTCAGAGATAAAGCTTACAATTAGGCAGCTTTTTTAAATAATTAAGTAGAGGAACTGAAGTTTTCCCTTACTTGCCTTTTTTTTTTTTTTTTTTTTTTTTTTTACTACCTTTGGCTGTATTATTTCCAAGCTGGCTGAGAAGTCACACCTCGAGCTATTTTCTTCCTTTGCCCACATACAATCAAATTTAAAATTTGTGAATGAAACTGAAGTCTACCTCAGTTACTAAGGTGACTGAGTATTCACCTCCATGCTAGGCAGTCATTTAGCAGAAATTAATCACTGACCCTTTTAATGAGTCACTAAAAAAAGCCACATTCTGTTTTCGTCTCTGAAAGCTACAGAGTCTGACTATTCAACCATTAAAATCTCTGCTAATGCTATTTACAAGTGGAAATAAAAAACTAAAGCAACCATCAACAGCAAAAATAGAAAAGAAAAAACAAAAATCTAAGATGACCTTGAGAAGGTGTTTTGTTGCTCAATTAATCCCAGTACATAGTTCTTACCATTATTTGATCTGCTCTGCATACAATCCACATCTAATAAAACATTTGGCTTTAATCTAGATAATAGAAACAAGCTAACAAGCACTAGAAGTTAAGTGGTGCCTATTTCAAGAGCTGTCTTAATGACATAAAGAGGAGTTACAGAGGAAAGTGTGAAGAGTGCTATAGCAGTGATTTGCTGTGCTGAAGAGCACCCCTAACTAACACTCCACATGTGTCCTCCAGATCCACTATGTCAATAGAAATCAAGAATGAACCCTCAGAGCTAATTATCTGTCAAAATTTTTGATTTATCTAGAATAGTATTATTGCTTTGAAGATGCAGATGTAAAATAATATATTATTTATCAAAATAGATATAGGCATTTTAGGATGCCTAAAAATGTATTTTTTAGAATATTGATTGCATAAAAAAATCTTATACATAAATCTAGTGCAATGAAATATAGCCCCCAGATAATTATATTAATCATAATATGAAAAAACCCTCAGAAATTGTAAACCTCTTTCAGGCCCTCTATTGTGTAAAAATAGCATATATTTAACAAGAATTTACCTTCTGAATTAGTGAAAGGGATGATCAATAATGGGAATGTGAGAAGTTATCAACAGTATGCAGCTATTTGCACTTATTTGCTTTAAAGTATTATCACTTTTTTTCTTCTTGCTTTCCTGAACCAGTCTTATGCAGCCCTGCAAACCCATGATTCTAATAAAACTGATCTTCCACAAATTAACCTATTTAATCCAATCCAATCCAATCTGCTCTAATCTAATCTAATCTAATCTAATCTTTTACACCAGTTTGATGAAAACTTGGCTTGATCCAATACAAAACTAATTGTAATAATTGGACATTCTTCCCTATTTCATAAGTTTTGGATGAGATCCCATAAATATAATCTTAGTGCTATGGTTTTGTAATATAACAGACAATTTAACAATATAACAGACAATTTAAAGGGCTTTAAAGTTCAGGGTTATGTTTACAGGAAAACCCAGACATACCAAATTATTCTTTCCAGATTAATATCCAGGAAAATGATAGTAAACTAGCAATCAGGAATATTAAGAAATCTCATTATTAATGTTAGTACTATTTATTCCTGCATTGGTTTTATGTTGGGTTTGGCTTTATTCTCTGGTAGAAGCAGTTATTTGGTTGGTTGTATACATTTCGAGAAGGATTCCAAAATCCTTACTTTAATAAAAGTTAGTTTAGCTGAAGTGAGTTATAAACATTCTACTGCACAATACTTCCTCTTTGAGCTTTATTGTTACAACAACAAAAGGCTTGGAAACAAGAAGTTTTTTCCAAGTACAAAACTACTTTTCTTGCAGTCATAATGAATTCTGAATATGGCACATGTCCTTTCTTCCATAGTGAGGAAAGAGACTTGCACATATTTGAGAAATAAGATTAAAAATGTCTAGTTAATTCCATGCTAGCAGACCAAATTGCCTACTTCAAAGGGAACACTACTTTTCACTTGCAAAGATCAGTCCTATTTGGATACCTAGTCCATACTGTAACAAAATTAAAATAATCATTTTATGAGAAGAAGCCACATCTGACTTCTTTCTTAAAGCTCAATTTCTCAGGAAACCCCTCAAAGTAGGGCTGATGTTCTATTTCCCCAAAAATAGTTTTTATGACTCATTTTCTGCACACAGGCACGACTGATACTTATCTCCTCATGCCTCAGCTTTCCACTTCCCAAAATAGAGGAATAACAAGAATTAGAAATAATCCCTTGCTGATAATTAGGAATTTTCAGGAATCACCTGAGAAAATACTGGCACAGCCTGAAACCTTGCTAGAAAGCAGGTCAATAATCACCACTTTTCAGACCTGTGCCATAGCCTGTAGTACAGGCATGAGCAAATCAGCTATATTTCAAGAACTGTGTTTTATAATTTTATTACATTAATTCTACACAATGATACATTATGCAACTAAATTCTCAACCCTCTGATTTTTTTTTTTCTTCTTCTGGTGATTCACATTTTCAGGGATCTTGAAAAATAAAAAAAAACAGACATCTTTTATAAGTTATTTCCTCCCAAGAAAAGCCCCTGAGGGAAAGGAATCATGTGAGCTGTGGCACTTTTCCCACTGTGTCCTGTGCACTCTCCCTTGAAGGTGATATTTCAAAGTCAAAGTTTTTTTCACTCCTATGGTACATATTGTTCCTTAATATATGCAAAAGAATACCAATGTGTTATCACCACTGCTATTCTCCTTCATGTCTTGGGAGGTGGGAAGGAAAGAAAAGAAGTCAATCAGAGACTTCTGTGCTTAAGCAGCTCACAGGCTTTAGTCAATAACTTGAATCACTTAATACCTTGAAGAGCTTCCTTTTTTTTTTTTTTGTCGGGGTTTTAAAGAAAAGACCCGTAGTCTCTCTGCAACTTGAACAAAAATAAAGCTTTCTTTTACAAGCTTAGCTTTATGAGTTTCATCATCCTTTGAAGCAGCCTCAGTGAAAAGAAAAAGTGATATCATTCCACAGTACAGGTAAAAGCTTTTTTGGATATTGTTTAGATGCAGTGATTTTTCCCCAGCACACCCTTAATTGCTTAAGAAGGATTATTAATTGCTATTATAGACTGTTCAGACACCCTGACCGGCTTATTGATGAAATGTTATCTTCTTGAGGCTCTTGTTTTAATTTACTATGCTATCTCTATGTCCATTCATTGTAATATCAATAGTATCAATTTAATCAAATAATTTTTTCCTGTTTCAAATTACACTCTTCCCCTAGACAAACAAAACAGTAGGTACATCACTTCATGCCTTTTTAAAACACTGCAACAGGTTTGTGCATTTGTTCCTAAACTTGAAATTCTTTGATATACAACAGTGCTTCTTTCAAGATTTTTCCGCTTTGCTTTGTACCTTGTGCTGGGGATATGATCAGTTTTTTCCAACCTCCCCCACAAAACTGCCCACCTGCCTGTGTATCTTACCAACTACATATGCTTCAGTATGTGAAGAACATTGCTGTGTTCAGACATACAAAGTACTATTGGTATTAAAACCATGATAGGCCAAAAAAGATGCTATTTAGTTAAAATGAAGGTAAAGCTGTGTAAGTAGATGCTAAGCACAGCCACAATACAAAAGATTATGCTAGAAATAGTTCTACTCCCTTTAGCTCTCAGCCTTTAGAATGTTTTAATTGTACCAGGGAGTATGAAATTCAGCCTGAGTAATGCAAAGGACCATAAAAAGGCAATGACAAGAAAAGCACAGAAAATAAGCACACAAATCCAAAAAAAAAGCACATAAATCCAAAATATTTTGAGCAATGTGAAGATTTATCACTATCCTGCAAAAAGCTAGGATTGCACAGATCAGCAATGTGTAAAGAAAATTTGTGATGGATTAGTATATTCATATTTCAGTGAAAAAACATAACATGGTTTTAATTTATGTAAAATATATATCTCAAAAGTACAAATACGAATAAATAACATGTCCAGGTTATGGATCAAGGCAAACTCCTTCTGATTTAAGACAAGATAGACTGAACTTTGGAGACTAAAAGTTAGTTATTCTTTTTGTTTAAATTTCATATATTAGCAATGTAATTAATCTTGCTCAGTTCTGAGATAAGCTTCCCAAAGCAGTGCAATCTAGAATGGATACCAGCAAAAAAACTACTGACTTGTTAAAAGACTGGCATCAAAATTATACAAACTGTTGTGTTTTTTTCAAACTACACCTGAATCTTTAAAAGTAGAGAATAGAGATAAAAGCACAGGATGTAAATTATAAGAATGAATTCTACATATCTGACACTTTCACTGGCACCTCTGAACCTCCAAAATTTCTGAAAAAGATATGATTGATAAGCCTAACACAACGGGATGAACTTATTTCCATGAAAATAATATCCACTGTTACTAGTCCCTCACTATTACCTATCCAGTTCTTTTATGGATGTTAAATGTAAAAGAATAATGCTTAAAGTACTTTTAAATTTACTAAAAATAAACAAGAATCTCTTGGTATAAGCATGTAACAAAGTACGTGGCAAAAAACATCCAGGCCAAAATAAAAACTTGAAGAATTAAGGATATGTGGTACTACAATGTTAACAAATATATCATAGGACATTTTACTCAATCCATCCTTTCTTCTTAACCTCTTTCAGTGCTTTCAACAAAAAAATACAACAAAATACAATGAAGGATCCATGTTCTGTGTAGAAAGTTGACAAACTCCATGGAGATTCAAAAGAAACAACATGTCTAGAAAGGATATCTGTGGGTTTTTCTATAATGAATGTTTTTGCATTCAAGAGATTCATCCCTCATGTATTAAAAAGATAAGCATTTATAATCTGGTTACTAAAAAACAAAGGCAAAACCATCAGGGGCTTTCAAAATGATTGTACGTGAATTTGATCAGCAGAATGTTATTAACACTGCAAGATGAAAAAACAAACAGGATGGAAACTTGCAGCATTTGGAGACATAATTATATTCTATTTTTGAAGAACAGAAGCAAATAAATATTATTTAAGATTCTGGTCATGCTCAGCTCACAGGTATTAGTTAGAAAATTTTTAATTCTCTGCAAATATACAGGATAAAGAATATGTTAGAGGAATATGAAGTTATAGAGCTCACCACACTTGAATCATACATTTCATTTGAATTTGATAGAATTTTATATATGGGATTCTCACCTAATACGAGGAGTATTACTAACTGTCTGACACCAAAACCAAAAAATTTTGATACTTTTGCATACATATGTTTCAGTTAGTGCTGTTACCTCCTCTCACAAAAAAATACCTGCAGGAAATTTTTTACTCCTTCAGGCATTCAATATTTGAAACCTTTCTGAGATTTTTCTGGTCTGAAAACTTATGCTGAGCATTTACAGTTGCTAGGTGATATCCACGCAGTGGTCAGTAATTGGGATTGAAGACATATGGTTTTCACAGCAAAATTTCCATTTCATCATTGGTGCTTAAGAAAAATGAAAGGCAAATTTTGGTAGAAGCAGTGCAAGATTTAGTCACCATCAAAAATAACAAAGATATAATGAATGTTCATGTTGTTATAATTCAGTATTTATCAGTTAAATCAAACATAAATAACAAGAAAGGTGTGCTGCTGAAACAGATTAGTGAAATATTACATTTCAGTAAATATTTTCCAATAACTGTCTCAACATAATTCTCAGTTTTATACATTAATGTTCTATCTGTATGACCTCATTGTTAGAAGGATAATAATGTTCTAAAGCTAGTCTATGCTCTATAAATTATGCACTCTTGTAAGGACAAATATATTCTTACCATCCTCCTTAAACATATGTACATATTTATGTTTGCAATTAGGCTACATAGTTTTAGACTGAGACTCCTATCAAAGGTAGAAAAAAACATTATATGAGACTATGTGTTCTTGTTGAAATTTCGTGGCACTAACTTTTCTGCATGCAGAAAATGAAATATTATTGATTTCCTCTAATCTCCCTCTCCTTTTTAATAAACCACTCCCCTTTTCGAAGTTTCTTTAAGGCAGAATGTATCCATGCCAAAAAGCATTAAGATTGACCTGGAGTTAGGGTTACTAACTTCTAACCACATGAGACCTTTTGCAATTTTGCAGAAAACCACATCACAGGAAGGAAACAGCATCAAAGTTTTGAGAGAGATGCAAATAAATTGAAATCTTCAGTCCAGATTCATCAACAGCTTTGGAAGAGCATATTTTTGTATTCAATGCTTTCTGTATTCAATGACTGATCAGTAGATGGAAATTACTCATTGATCAACTGAAACAAACTATTTCAGGAATGACACCCAATTACACATAGTGCTTGAAACAGAGAGGAAAAAAAAAAAAAGTATAAGCTTTCAGTGTTTGCTGGTCAACTTTAAAAAGAGGAGTAATAGTCTGTGGTCTGCAATAAAAGGGAATAACATTTAATAAGAAAAGAGGGAAGGTGTAAACACAGAGATGCAAACCTCACTGAGAGATTATAAGGTAGGCAGTAAGGGGAATCAAACCAGGTCAAGTCAAACTAATTGATGAAGCTACAGAGAAATCATTTTTGTTTCTCTATTACCTGATCTAGGACATTGCCAAGTGGGATACTAAGAAAAAGAGAAAAACCGTAAAAAAATATCTGGTGACACAAACTTGACAGACAAACATAAATGAGACAATGATCCAAAACAAATGTGGTCAAGTCACACTAATTGATTGGCTACCAAGGAACTGCAGGAAAATGAGGAGCTTGCTGCTGATAAACATGCAAACCTGGGGGTCCAGGATCTTGCCAGTGTCTTAGAGCTATACAAATTGATGATGAAATGGCACTAGAAGGAAAACAGGGAGAAAGAAAGTTGGAAAAGTCACATGGGTGTGAAAGAGAGTAGTTGCTTGTAAAACAGATGGTCAGTGTGCTTATCTCAGTGAGCCCTGCACCTCCTCACCACAGCCTTTCCTGCCTTCATGTAAAATCTCTTCTTGATTATCCCCTATGCTCTGTGTGTGTGGGGTGTGTGTGTGAGTGCTGCAGGCACCAGGTGCTGCCAGGAGCAATGTGAATGGATGTGGGATCAGCAGCTGGAGTCAGGTCAGAGGCGTAGGCTGTGATCTGGACAGAAGGGGCTATGTCAGTGGGATGTGGGATCCACTGATGTGCACGTTTGTGTAAATCAAGGATGTGATAAGTGTGTGCTGTCAGTCACTGAGATTCAGCCTCTTCCAGAGGGGGGGAGCTGTCTGTACAAGTGTTCATGTCAGTCCTCCAAACAGGTGATGTTGAAGGCAGCTCCTTGTCTGTGGCAGCCTGTGTCACCATCCTGTGGGTGTTTGTGCACATCCCTTTTGGTATCAAGAACAGAACAGTTTTCTTGTTATTTTCTCTGCTCATTGATTTCCTTTTATGGCTAATTTAGTGTTAGGTTATCTGACACCTCAAACATAATTAAGAAACAACAAAGAAAACATATTAATAAATTTCTCAAATTATCAGAGTTCTTTTAGTCACATCACTGGTATAGGCCATCTCTGCTCACATAATTGTTAACTTAAATCAGAGAGAGAACTGACAAAATCATTAAATACTTCCACGGTAGTGAATATCCAACTAGATTTCCCCAGGCTTAAAAAGTCAGAAATTTAGAGCTCACTGATTAATCATTAGGAAAATGGCCAGAAAGGTTAGCAATTATTCAATTCACAATTTATCAATACTTTATTTGTCTTCTCATTACCATTCTCTGCTTCCAATTTCGATGTCAAATATGCTTTAATTTATGTTACCAGCAAACAGCATCCCACTGAAATGGAGTGTCATCTATAAATTCACTGTTGGAAATGAGAACAGCCTTTTGGAAACCACACAGTTCTAGCTGCAGTTTCACAGAACTTGACCTTAATTGCTCACCATACTGCCACATTAGGAATCCAGGTGATCCTGTAAGGGCTGTGGACAACATATATAATTTTCACCATACAGGAAAGTTCATTGTCTCCAGCAGTAAAACAATTCAGATGAACTGCAATAATGACCCTCCCAAATCAATACATCTTTTAGACAGAGTATTTTGCAACATTGACCTGATACACTGAATATATATACCATCTGATGCACTGAATATATTTTTTCTTTCCTGTTATAAATGAATCATTCTAGAATTCCATTAAGGTTGCTACTGTACAGAAAGTAACTATGGCACTTAGTTAATAGTCATCAGAATCTAAACAAATGTGATGAATTGCAACATAGATTTTGTCTTTGGTATGATTTCACTTTCTATAAAATCCCTGAAAGCAATATGTACTTGATTGATGGAATCTGTTCTGTTATGATAAAACAAGCTTGCTCTGTCCTTATGCTAAAAAACAGCAGATGAGCAACACAGCAATATTGTAATATTGCTGCCAAGATAGTCATAACAGGCACATAGTACCTGAAAGGCCACTACAGGCCCTGAGATTACCTTGGTTGGAGCACAGTGCTAGAAACACCAAGGTTTGAGTTTTGGTTCTCATGGGGGCTATTCACTTAAGAGCTGTATTCCATGTGGGTCCCTTCCAACTCAGATTATCCTGTGATCCTGTAAAAATTTAGGACCATGACACCTTTCTACATGCACAGAAAGGGAATACTGCCCTTGAATTCTTATCTTTTGGCTTTTTTTTTTCCTTTTGTTTTCCCAGAATTTCATATCTGTAAATTATAATCTTTAATTCTCATTTAAAGCATATTCAGGCACGGAAATCAATGGTGTTGACAAATCCAACCTTCTGAAATGTTTCAAGTTCTTTTGGTGTAGAATGATTTTCCACAGTGTCTGATTCCAGTTGGTTGTGTATTGCTAGCAAACAAGTACCAGACAGAATGAAAGACATATGGATCTGAATTTTCCCTATTGTATTATTCAGTATTTTCTTCATAGGGACATATTTAGTTAAAAATCTTTTTGATTCATGTATTGTGAAGTATTACAAGTTCAGCCTGTAACAGTCCACCCCATCTGTGAAGTTCTAGTTACAGGCATGTTGAATGATACATTTAGGACTTAAGACACAAATGTTAGTGACCCAAAGAGCACATTTAGAGGTGAGTCAGAAGACCTGCAGTATTTCTTCACACACACACAGAGATATGCAAAAGAAAATAATTAAAATTTCTTCATGGGAAGAGATCTTGGAACTGCACCATTTTTTCCCTTAAACAATAAACAAACCTGAATTGTTTGGAGGACTTTCATCCTTATCGAGTATCACTTATGGATTTTACATTACATTGCTGTTAAAAATAATGTGAGAAACTCAGGACTTTAGTTGAACACCTGCCTTCAGATGAATAGTGAAATGAGTAAACCTCAGTATTACACATACACATACTTTTTTTTTTTTTTTTTTTTTTTTTTTTTTTTTATGTCCCTATCATTTCTTCTAGTCTACATGGAAGCAGAAGTTCAATAAGAAGGGGGCAGGAAGTCTCTGTTCATGAAGAACACTAGAATTGGCAGGAGAAATAGCCAGTCATGGCAGAAGGACTTACATATGCTTCTGATGTGAATCTTCTATTAACTACAGTTAGATTCTTCTATTAACTACAGTTAGATTCTTCTATTAACTACATGTAGATTTTCTGGATTGCCATCATTTAGAGTGAAATGCTTATCTTACCCCAAGTAATTTTTAAAAACATGTGACATATTTGTGTACTAGAATTTGTAACACATATAACCATCTGTTGAATTAGCCTTTTTTTTTCTTCCAAAGCAACTGTACACATAGCACATGCAACCCTCTAATTATTTATATTTAAAATTGCTTCCTAAGATGCAAGACTTTTTCCTTTACTTTAAAGGTTATGAGAATTTCTGAACAATGCCAGTGGAATTTGGCCATATGATATTAGTTCTGTTCCCTAAAGGAGTGATAACAAACTCAAGTGTTTTACCTGAGTATTATTTCTCAGTATTTTACATGGAACAGCAGTACTCCATCAAATGCTCATGATACACTAAACATGGGGTAGGATTATAGAAAACATAAGTTACTTTCAATCAGAGTACACACTGTGACTGATTTACCTGCACAGCTCTATATCTGAATTAAACTTTTACACCTTAATAATCAAACAGTGTTGTCTTCATGGCCTTTTAATACCAGCATAGAAACAAAGCATACAGGTTTATATATTCCATACTTTCTCTGCATGATTATTAAGGTATATAGTAGCATAGTTATTTGAATTCATTTGCACAGAGGTAAAAATGGATTTTATCAGGCTAGGAAGATTTAATTCATTTTAAAAACATGTAAAGGAATAAAATTTGTCATGAAAGTGCACCACTGTGACACAAATAATTGGTTTGAATTCATAATAAATACCGACCATCTCTTAAATCACTGATATGTAGTTTAACATGCAGATTTTGCGTTCACTCTTTTAAAGTTTGGGATCAATTCTAATTTATACTAAACTCTGATTTGAATAAGAGGTAGCCTAACAAATAATCTTTTTTATAATTTACAGAAAAAGACAGTTGACTTAACAGTGGAAGTCTGACACATTACTTCAGCATAATAAATGTGCATTAGCTTAAATGAAAAGTATAGCCTTTTATTTTCCTTAATAGAACTAAAATATCAAGGAAGAAAATGCTGAAATTCAAATCCATCTGAATGTCCCATTTGACACTTAGTGAAGTCCAAAGCTTGAGAAAGTTAACATGTGAAGATACTGAGGTTAACAATGTGCTTCAGCAACACAGTTTCCAGCACAGGAGATACTTTTTTCCATTTCAGATCTACTGTGGCAATAAGGAATTTCCATCAATTGGGCAGCATAAAACAAATTTTTTAAAAAAATCCCTATGTATTGTATTTCCCTGTTCTCTAGGTATGGCAGCTATCACAACATCTTAGATATGCATAACTAGAACAATTTCCCAAAATTACAAAATCCATGATCCATCAATTTCTTATAAATAAGTATTTATGGGAGATATGTGAAAATTATACTTGATTTTCTAATATTGATCAGAGAGTTCAAAAATACATATTGAGTTTCTGTAACACTGCCACTTTTTCAGACTGACCCCTCCTCTAAGCAAAATTTTCATGAATACTGAAATATTTTTTTTTTCTAAAAAACCCAAACAAATATCTAAACTAAAGAGGAAGAGATGTGTGAGAATGTTTGCAGTCAGTTGGAGACAAAAAGACAAGACCCTATTCTTATTCTATAAGATCTCACTATAGCCTTTATTACACTGATTTCCTAAAAACCAAAATGAATGCTTGACATTTGGATACATTTTAGAAGGCTGAGAAAGATGCTTGCTTTTTATCTTCTATTAATCTGGAATAGGCCTGGAGAAATCCAGAATAAAATTAATCAAAAAAACTTTCCAGTCGAGCAAGCTCTGTGGAAAAATATAGGTCACATACCCTTAAAAGAAAAAAAAAAAAAAAAAGAAAAAAAAATTAAAAGCTTTCACTTACTTTCAGCTAAAACTTGGTAGACTAAGCAAATAATTACTCACAAGGTTATACACTTTATAAAATACTATACATATAAGCTTTTACACAGAAACAATATTAAATTATTAGAGGGGAACAGAGTTCTAATTATCATATTAGAAAAAATATTGACTCTCCACTAGGAATGGAGCAGCATGATTAAAAACAAAATACACCTACCCTGTGAAAGCAGTACTGCACTATTTCATCTTCCTGTGTGTTAGTTTGTTTAACAAATGTCTCCATTCATACTTTCATTTCTTAATAGGATCACCTTAACTACAGTGTCTTCGGTGGTGCAGTGCAAACCTTCTAACTCAAAATCACCCTGCAAAACAATCTCTCTTTATTGGCACTATATCATTTATTTTATCAGCCAGAGAGGACAGAGCTGTTTTATTAATTTTCAGCACTGCAGGTTCAAAAGTTCATTTCAAATTTTGATGGACTTTTCATATCTGCTCATCAGAGACTGAGATTTCTAGAGAGGATAGGAAAAGCATAATTGAAATAAATGTTATTTTTGATAGACAGATGGATACTTTTTCATGGGCTTTTTTTTTCCTCTGTAATCCAAAAGATGATTCTTTACCTAGAAAAAGATCTAAACTTTCTTTTAAATATAATCTGCTTAGGAAGCAAAGTGCAAACAAAAAAGTTTCAGACTAGGGGGAAAAAATCCATACTCTTCTTACAACTGAAAATATATTGCAAGTGATTTATGAAATCATCTTCTATTTTTTTTTCTAAATCTTAGGCTTAACACAGAAAAAATTACCTATCAGATAGTTACTGATTTGACTTTTCCATACAGAACAAATTCTGAACTGCACAGGAGAGCTGATGCACAAGCTGTCTCCATCTGGTGATTAAACAAAGTGTGATTTATTTCAGATCCAGTAATGAGGGATTAGGAGGGGATGAAGCAAAGAATTTTCTGCCTCAGCATATCATAAGGCTTCTATATGCACAGGCATAACAAAGAATGGAACAGAGGGGAAAGAAACACAAAAGACCTCCAAACACAGCAACCAGTGAATGCTGTCAGAGCATCACTCCTCCAAACTATTTAAGTATTTGGTGATGTGTGCGCACACAAATCACTTAGGAAAAACAAACAAACAAAAATTACACTGGCCAGAAAATACTTACCTTTATGTAAATTATCTTACTATATAAATTATTTTGTTATTACTTTTCTACTATAGAAAAATATAGTAAAACTATCTATTTACTGCTGTCATGCAGAACTGTTCCTTCATGCTCTCACCCTGATGGTCATGTGGGCACTTGCTGTAGGTGCAAAATGACTGGTCACCATGTGGGGCACCTGATACATCTGCTTTTATTGGAGCAGCTGCTCATTTGGTTTTCTCTGTCCCTTTGACCCCCTCTGCCTCAGATCCATGAATATTTCTGTTACATCAGCTATGCTAAATTAGCTCAGGCCACCCTTTGAGTGGGTAGAGATTCCTGTCATGTGAACAGGAATGATTAATTAAATTAGGTTGAAAATTAGGTTGTCAAATGTGTAGTGAAAATACATGTAGTAACTTTCACTGAACTGCCATGCTTGGAAGTATTACATGCATGGTAGTATGACACAGACTTGGAAGAACAGAGGTGAGCAGGAAAGGAAATAGACTTGCTCAATCCCTTTGTTTTCAGAAGTTTTAAGTCGTTTTCAAACTTGAGAGAAAAAAAATTGTTGGAATAAAGAGAAAGAGACTGGTAAGTTGTGCTCCATTTTCCTTAAAATCTATGCTCAGAAGATTTTCTGCACAGACCTTTGTCCAATTTTCTGTTCTCTGTGCAGGTACTTTTTTCTAAACACAGACAAACCATGCAACTTCTTTAAGCATCACCTGCCATTCATGACAGGCACAACATCTTTTGCTGCTCATTCAGACTCGTGATTATTTTCTAATTTGTTTCCCCCTTGCTGCTCTGCTGTCAAAATATTCTAACATCTCTTTTACTGCTGTTTAATAACTAACAGCAGCCTCACATATTTTAAAGAACAGAGGAAGACTATTTTTTACTGCCTCAAAGATTAGCACAGTGAATAATCACCACTAAAGGTCGTGCAGCCCATATTTCTGATAATGAATATTATCAGAAATAGAGGGCTGCATTTCTCCAGTCGCTCCCAACTCCTGGGATTCTCATTAAAAAAATCTGCAATTTTACTGTGAAAATAGGAGTAGTAATCTGTTGTATCATTTAAAAGACAAATGCATACTCTTGGTATGAAAAGACACACTACAAGTGTAAGTCTATCACATAGTCTCCAATCTATTTCAAGGAAAATAATAAATCATCACAAGAGTCCTGGCAATTTCACATTCACTTTAACAGCACCTAATGCCTTTTTAATTTTGATTCTCTCAAAATGCAATTATAGAATGTCATAACTGAAGTTTTCTAGCAGGATTAAATCAACAACCCATTCTTCTGTGGAGAAAAATTGATCTATTTAAGAATGGAGAAAAACATCTTTGTCTCATACATCAAAAATAACAACAGCATTCTTTTTGTAGCATTGTCTCCAATCAGACACCTTCCCTCAGCTTCAGTTTTCCAGTTATGAGTCCTAGTCTGTATTCTTCCAGTAGCAGAAATTAGTTTACATTTTAATTAGAAGCCTGAAAAAAGCCTGCTAAGAATTGACTCTCTCTTTAAGAAAGGTGACAAGTATCATAGCCAATGTGCTAGTGAGACATCATGCACCTCTGCAACCTCTCTAATGCAAAATTACATTATCAAAGTAAATACATGTTGAGTAAGATTACTGCTTTGTCCTTCTAATAACTTCAACAGAACACGTTAATAGTATCACATATTCATATTGATTCCACTAAAAGACATAGAAAAGAAAGTCACATTACAGAATGCCTAAAGAAATTTCACATATGTTGCATGCTGTAAGAAATGTCACCTCATGTAATTGCTGTGGCAATTATAGATAACTACTTCTTGATGTTCTCTCACACTTCATTTGCAGTGCCACTGAAGAAATCAGGAGATGTTAAATTAAATACGTTCTGAAAATCAGGGAGCAGTCACAGTAGGCATCTCAGGCATGATCTTGGGATGGCAAAATTGTGGGCTTCTTTGTCATAGCAGTGCCAATAGAAATAGAAAGAAAATTATTATCCTGTTGAGTCATGAACTTTCCAGACACTGTTGCAACATCAGGACACTTAATTCTTTGCTCAACAAGACACCACCTGTTGTCCCATTGCAGAGGCCTTACCAAAAAGTCACCCCCATCTTTCTTATAACACTTTGAATCTGTGATACAGAAGGTGACAATAGTGTTTTGTGAGCATTTCATTATTGAATGCTATTGTTCACACAATAGTGCTTATGTTTTACATGCACATCTTTTTGTGACTGTAAGAACATTGACATGAAGAAATATTCCTCAGAAAAATCAAGTTAATAAATCACTGGTTTATTTTCTTTCTTTAAAAATACCAAATCTTCTGATACAGCAAATCTTCTTCATACCAGAGAGTATTTTGTAAAATAACAACGCTTGGTCACTATTGAAATGCAACCTTAAGCATTCAATTAAAACCAAATTTAAAAACACAGAACAGAGAAGTGCTGAACAAGTGGACTATAAACTAATTATTTGACTGTCTTGTAGAGTATTTTTCATGTTCCTCTTTTGCCCATAAGAAGATTTGAGTGTACCAGTGGTCCTTTCCAGTCAGTAATCCCATGACTAAGCCTTCTCCACCTAACACTTTCACACGTCTCACTGAAAACACAGGCATTTCAGAAGGCATAAATCATATTTGCATTGGAGGGCTGAGGAAACAGACACACACACACAGTTCTGCATAAGTCTCCTTGTTTTCTTAAACCAAAGCCCGTTCAGATGAGGAATAAGGAATGCCTTCATCACCTCCAGTTTCTTTGAGCAGTTGACTCCTTACAAGACAAATACAGGACACACTACCTACAACAAGAGAGTAAATCAGAGAACTAGGGTTACTGCTTTCATACCCATAAATATCCACATGTAGTGTAAAAGGGAAGGTATGTAAAAGTAGGCAACACTTATGAGCAAAAAAGTACTGCAAAGATATACTATTTTTGTGACTGATAATGATACTTACTAATAATTTTATCATTATTAGAAGAAATTAATTTCTCTTGACTTAGTATCAGATACAGGGAGAATAAGGCTGTCCTCTTCCTTTTGGTATATTTAGTTAATTTTTTCTTGATATACATGTTTGTCTATGTATAAAAGTCTTTCCCAAGTCATACTAAGTGGATGATATTCTGTTCTCAGAACTTTCTAAGTCTACTTGCTTGTCTGAAAGCTGTTTAGTGGTTTTCTGCTTTAAGTTTTACTTGCTTGCTTGAAATAATAGGATTTTTCCCTAGCATTCAATATATTGAACCAAAACAAACAAGATAAGGAAGCTCTCGGAAATTGGTACGCAGGTTAAGACTAAATTTATTCATGACATTTCATGCACAGCTATTCAGTTACTGCAGAGATGTCAAAAACAGTTGTCAAAAGTTAGTTGGCAACTATTAGCTGGTACAGTAGTTGCTCACCAAAATACAGTATTCAGACTATGAAATGACCAATAATAATCACTAAAATAAGCTTATTAACTTATGATTTTTTGAGCTTCATTGGTGATTAAAACCAGCTTTATGAGCTTAAATGATGCCACTGAAAATACTCTTGAACAAGTATCTTGATAAAAATAATGTTTTTGAGGCAATAAATGTCTAAACTGTTTGGAAATGAAGAGCTTTTTTATAAGAATATTCTTCCAAATACCATAGAAATACGCTGTTCAGCAACACTTAAAGAGTTAACAGAAAATAAATTGACACCCAGAAGTCACTCAAGACGTAAAGAGATTATATTTGAGAATAAATGATAAACTGTAATGGCTCAACTCTAAAACGACGTATATTGAAGTAGATTTATTCTGTAGAAAACCCTTTAAAACACTTCAACCAAGCAAGCTGAAGAATCACAGTATGCAGGATGTAAAAGTTAAGTTTGAATACTAAAATGAACACCCCCACTATGTCCTTGGATATGTTGAGTAAATATATGATTTTTAATGTGGTCTAAAACTTCCCTAGATATCTTTTACTCAAAACTAGAAGGTGGAAAAGCCATGAAAATAGCAGATGCCATGGTACCAGTGGCACAACAAACTATAGCACCAGATCTTCTCATAAGTAAAAGTAAATCCCTTGTGCAACTTCACAGGCTGTTGCATTTGTAGCTGAATATTTCCAGTTTGGTTGGTGTGTCCCATGTGAATAGGCTGTGAAAAAGCAGCATCATTTCAGTTAATAAAAAAAAGTTCAAACTTAAATTTGCTTTAGTACCACAAAATAAGACAAAAATAATTTATGTATTGCCTGAAAGCTGCTAAATGTTCAACGATGAAGTTCACAGATGGTGGGTGCATATAAAACAGTTTGAAAGATCATATTTTACAGAACGCACATAGAAAATGCAGCGGACCAATAGAAGTTCCAGCTTCATTAAAAAAAAAAAAAACATAAAATTTCTCCGTAAGAATTCAGCTGAACAAGTCATAGATAAATAAACCATGTTAAATGTAGGCTACTAAAAGCCACAAAATAGAAAATTTTCATTGGTACCTTCCAATGGAAAGGACAGTATAAATACCCTAATGTTAGGACTCGGAAACAGTTACTATAGTCTTGTCACTGAAGCCATATTCAGGTAGTACAGGTGAAATGTCTAGTGCATTTCTCTCAAACACATCCACGAAACATCAGACTCACCCTGTTTTCTTATCCTATTGAAAATAACCTTCAGGGCAAAAAGGCACATAATTGTCCAGAAACAAATTTGTTCAGTCATGATTTGTTTTCTCTACGTCAACACATGGATAGTGCACCAATCATTGGAAACTCTTCCCATGTATCATAAGTTATCATAAGTTATCATAAGTTATCAACCCATTGAAGTTGATTACAGAATTATATCTGGGGAGTTAGGTTACTGTTCTTTCTCATATAATGCAATTCCAGCCTCCCATGTTTAGTAGCCCAGATGGGTCCTAATTTCACAGATTCACAGAATATTCTGAGTTGGAAGGAACCCACCAGGATCATTGAGTCCAACTCAATGGCCCATATGGGTACTGAACCCACACCGTGGTATTATGACCGGTGGTGCTCTAAATGACTGAGCTCATCTGGGGTGATGTAATGTTATTTATGACATCAGATCCATGTGCTTTGATTCTCTAAGCAACAAAACAAATGAAGAAAATACGGAGTTTAATTTAGAATTCCTGAAATAATAGAATCTGGAGAAATAAGCCTTTGTAGCCCTAAGGATATTTATGTCAAAGCATCAAAAACTTCTGTTACATTAAGTGAACAAAAAATAGAGAAAGGACCTATTATTCCACTGCTCTTTCTCCTGATGGAGTCATGGTATAAGGATGAACTCAAAGAGAATGTTTCATAAGAGTAGTGATGAAGCTTGACATCATATCTAAACACCTGAAAAATAAATACAGCTCTACAAAAATTAAGATTCCCCCAGATTATGAACCATGTGTTGCCTAAGAGCAGAACTAAAATTCTTTTTATATTAAAGACATAAAAAAAAAAAAACACCATGAAAAAATATTTACTCCACTTTCTGTAAGATCTCAAGGCTATTTTTCATCCACTAACTAGTAGAAGACAACATTGATAGTAATGCTGTCTGCACAGGCAGTAATTCTATTTTTTCAAATGTATTTTCCAATGTGTTCATGCAGTATCGACCTGTTAGTCCTGAAAAAAAAAAAAAAGATTTTCCTTCTTTGCTTACTATTCACCATCAAAGTAATTCAGAAACAGGGCTGTTACAGGAGTAAATCCTTCACAGCAAATGTCTATGGAGCCAAGAATTCCCTATGGTGAAAAGTTAAAGCTACTCTCTGTCATTTGTTTTAGTCAAACTTAATGTTGAGTAAGAAGCTGCAGGGGCAGTCAGAACACAAAATTATTTCAGTGAGACTGAAAGCAAGATTCATGTTGGAACATGCCATGAACCAGACAACATAATTCTTTTTATATGGAAAAAGCTGGCCATCTTCACAACTCCTAAATTCATTATCTGATGAGAACTGCAGAAATTACAGAATTAAATTGGCTTTGATCTTTTTTCAGAAGAGAATAAAAAGGTGGGAAATTGTCTCCTATGATTTTTATGTTTTACTTTTTATTTCTTCCCCCTTTGCCCACACCCAAATTTGGAAATAAACCATTAAAGTGTGATGCTGTGGAAAGAATGAGGTGAGACCATAAGTAAACTGTCAGAAGAGGTTTTCTCCATCTGGCAAATATTTTGTATTAGTCAAACATACAGCACATGCATGAGAATGGCACAGGACTTAAAAAAAAGCATGCATTACAAGTGTACTTATACTACAGGAAAGTAGGATAAAGGAAGATAGGAACTGCACTTCATCATACTGCTCTTCCATTTTATCTTCTTCATAAAGCTAATGAGACTGCTCAGGAGAATAAAGGCAATATATTGAGAAATGAAAAAATGAGCTTTTCTTCATGCAGGTATGGGGAGGCAAGATTTCCACTACTGCAATTGCACAAAGGAGGGGGGGGAATTTTATCAGTGAAAGAAAAGAAAAAGCTTATGTAGCTGAACTGAGCTAAGTTCTACATTTCTCCTATATGTTTACAGCACAAAATTGCTGTAAGATCCCTTTTTAGTGAATGAAATGAATTCACATGGGATCTCTGACACTGGAGTGTAAGAGCTGGAAAGAACAGTTGTGAGAAGGGAATGGGGGAGATGCAAGAAAGATTCAGATTGTTGTACCACCATTAGCAAATTATTAACCAGCCATGTAAAAAAATGCACACATCAGCTTGATGTGTGCCTGATGTGCTTGGATTCTTCCTTTTCTATCCCCATCTGCACAATTTCTATACCTTACTGGTCATTGATCTACAGCAATACATATGCTATATCTACTAAGTTAACATTATTAGAGACATAAGCCTGAGACAAAGATACATGCTGAAGACAAAAAAAATTCTTTTTGTTATGTTCTTAACCCAATGGATTAACAGCTGTCTTTTTTTTTTTTTTCAGCCACATGGTACAGCAAACTTCTGGAATTGTCGCTGTAAAGAAATGAATTAATGAAGCTCTCTACTTTTTTTTTTTTTTTTTAATTTTCATGATCCATTAGGAAGTCATTATGGTTCTAGCAACGACTTTTAAAATCCTGTTTGGGAAATTATAACAAATTTCAATGGAAATTTCAGTACAGATTTTCAGAAATGCAGTTTCAGTTATGATTCCTACCAGGACTGTATCAGCTAAGAAGTTTGCTTACATGCTGTAGTTTCACTCTAAAATATGTGAATAATAACCAGGAAGCATTAAACCATATTGTGCCTAAAACTGATCTTAATGTAATAATTAGTATTATTTTAATGCAATACTTTTATAATAAATCAGTGAAATTTGGGGTGGGGGAATTAAAAACATATGACCTCATATAAAGAAGTAAGAGCTTGGATGACAATAACCACGTTAAAGGTCTAGACTAAACACATATTCAGAATTTAAAATGCAAGAGGGGCAAAATGCCCTCAGACGGAAATAAATTTAGGATTCAAAGAGGGACAATTTAGTGCAAACTGCACTTTTGCTGCTTATCAAATGTGTCTACACATGCACACAGAGATATGTACATTTGTCGCTTTTTTAATCTAAAGTTATTGCCCAAGAAACTCCCAAATTCACATACAAAAATAACAAGATGTTGGGTAAGGGGCATCATTTAGCTTTAATCTCCTGTCAAGGGCCTACTCATCTATCACAGATAGGTGGAATGCAAATTTAATTAAAAAGAATGCAGCTCTGGGAAATATTATCATTTCTTCTATCTCATAAGTGTGCTTCAGATCAGAATAAAATCTCACTGTAGACAGAATATGTATGTAAAAAATGTTTTTTAAAAAAAGTCATGTAAAAGACCTTTCCTATATGGAATGTATTCCTATTTTCATCCTCAGATTTATTATCAAGCTATTTTTTCTTCAAACAAAGAGCTCTGTAAACACATAGCTTGGTTCAATAAATTTTGGGTCAAGCTAAATTTTAGCTTGACTAAATAAGTTTTAAGCTCAGAGGCATGTTTTGATATAATTTTATCTCCAGAAACTTTCAGTATAATTATTATTTTAGTAACTAGGACAATGTTTTTAGTGAAGTGTTCCTAAGGGGGATTTTTTTTTCTTTAGTCAGTGTGTCTAGGCTCCATGCATTAATCACTTTCAAAGACAGACAAATCAGTTTAAAATAAATGGCTGAAAATGTAAATAGGATATTAAAATCTTCAAAGTGTCTTTAAGACTCTATTACTGCAGACATACCAAATATTTTTAAAAAATAAAAACTATTTTTTTAATCTAAAGTTTGTTCATTTTGTGTTAATCCTGACGTCTAAATTAAATTAGGCTAATGGCATAGTTCTATCCTCAAATCTGGCTGTCTTCTTCCGTTAAACTTGGTAGCCATTAATTAATTTGAACATGAAGAATTTTTTGGCAGTGATCTAGAACTCTCAGGGGCACTATATGCTAAAATAACCTTGCACAACCCATAGGTAAGGGTAGACTTCTGTTTGCCATTATTTATTATAAAGTGTTCTAATTCCTACCCAAAGAGACATGAACATGGATACTTATCACTACCTGTTAATTTGCAAAAAATAAACAGGTTTTTATTGTATTCTGACTGAATAAACATGAGATAGTACAAAGATTGAATTAATTTCATTTCTGCTGAAGATATTCTTGCTTTAATTTACAGAAAATTAACTAACTTTTAGTTCATCAGTTTCAGACTTTAAAAATTACAAAAAAATTCTTTCATCTTTCTTGACAAAAAAAGCTGATTTTTTAAAGTACTGCAGTTTTCAGCAGTTTAACTAGCATATTTTTATTATCAAAACGATGGGCAGAAGTAATTCAATACAAACATGCTGAACTCAACTATATACAGCTTCCCATTCTGCTGCACTAGGTCTTACTGTTTGTGTAACTCCTATCTAGATGGTAAAATCGTCACTGAATACTGAATATAGCAAAAAAATTCTGTCGAATTTTAAAGGTATCATAGCAACCCTTTAATATTAATCTTCTCTTAAATAATTTGCTTAATTCTTTTTTAAACCTTTTTCGTTGATATTAAAATTTTAATATGATATAGAGAGCTGATGACTCCTCTCTCCTATTTATACTGCTACATGTTTACAGTATATAAACAAGAAAATTGGATGTGAGAGTCTTACCTTATTCTTTGACTGGAAGGAGGACATAAACACATCTGTGTGTTGATGCTGGATTCCGTCCAATCCAGGACATATCAGTGTAAGTGTTATCTAGGCTGAGATACAGTTAGATATTGAAAATCTTAAAAAAAAAAAAAAAAAAACAAAAAAAAAACACCTTAATTTGAATCAGGTATTTCTGAACATGTCTTCTCTTTGTCCCATACTGATTTAGTTGTTCTGAAGGGCATTTGCAGTTGCACAAGTGTAACTAACATTGTTGGATATTCTTTTACAGTTAAAAATACTAATCAATTACCATGCTATGTATTTTCATTTTCTTTTTTTTAAATCTTCCAGTGATTAGTTGACTTTTTTTTAAGAATTGACTTCAGAGATGTACATATAATGCAGAAGACTTCTGTCACTATTTCCTGTGACTTTCTTTAAGTAGGTACATAAAGTGGAAGCCTATGGTATGAGTAGGGCAGGCATATGTGCAGATGTGCTCAAATTTATGTCATCTGACAAGGATTTGGGTTTGGGCATTAAGTTTCTTAAGAGAACTCATCTTCAGAATATTTTTTGGATTAAAGAATTGTGGAGCTGATTTTTTTGAAGAACAGAGGGAAAACAAAACATAAGCTTTATAAAGGCGTTTTTTACTGTCCCATGAAAATAGTAAAAAGAAACCATTTACAGCACAATTTCTGAACAGGTTTGTACTAAATGTAATAATAAAACAAAAAAGAAGCTTACAGTGGATGTAAAAAAGGAAAGGTAGCCTGGGAGGGAAACAGAAATTGTCCAAGCAGCCAGGGATCAGGTTGGGAAAGCTAAAGCCCTGACAGAATTAAATCTGTCTAGGCACATCAAGGGAAACAACAAAAGCTTCTATAGGTACATCAGTGATACAAGGAAGATTAAAAAAAGAAGTGGGTGCTCTCTGGAAGGAAATGTGAAACCTGATAACAGGTCCCAGAAAAGGCTGTAATAATCTTTTTTTTTCTCTGTCTCCACCAGCAAATGTTTCAGCCACAGTGCCTGAGTTTTAGAAGGCAAATGCAGGGACTTGGAGAATGAAGAGGCTCCCACTGTAGGGGCAGTACAGGTTTGAGACAATTTAAGGAACCTGAAGGTGAACAAGTGTATGGGACCTGATGAGACGCATCTGCAGGTTCTGACAGAATCAGTGAATGAAGTGGATAAGCCACTGTCCATCATATTCGCGAAGTCATGGTAGTCCACTGAAGTTCCCATTGACTGGAAAAGGAGAAACATAATTTAAAAAAGCATTTTAAAAGAGGTTAAAAAGAAAGACTTGAGGAGCTACAAGCCAGTCAGTCTTATCACAGTACCTGAAAAGATCATGGAGTAGATTCTCCTGGGAATATGATTCTCCTGATAGGGTACATGGAAAATGAAAAATAAGGAGGTGATTTGTGATGGCCAACAGGGCTTCACTAAGGCCAAATCACACCTTAAATCAGTGACCCTCTGTGATGGGGTTACAGTGTTGGTGGATAATGAAAGAACAACTGACATCATCTACTTTGATTTGTGCAAAATATTTTGCACTGTCCCATACAACAACCTTGTCTCCAATCTGCAGAGACATGGATTTAACAGATGGACGACTACTTGATGGGAAAGGAATTAGTTGGATTGTTGCATCAAAGAGCTGTGATCCATGGCTCAATGCTGAAGTATAGATCATTGAACATCTGGGTTTGGTGTTGGGTCTGGTAGTCTTTTACATCTGTCAGTGCCATAGATAATAGGACAGAATGCACCCTCAAAAGTTTGCTGAACCCACCAAAATATGTGGTGAAGTCTCTATTCTGTAAGGAAAGGGCTGCTATCCACATGGACCCTGATAGGCTTGGGAGGTGTGGCTGTGCAATTCTCATGAATTTCAGCTAAGTGTGAGAAACTGCACCTGAGTCAGAGTAGTTCTAAGCACAAATACAGGCTGAGCTGAGAATGGATTAAAAGCAGCCCTGAGGAGAAGTACTTGGGAATGCTGGTGGATGAGAGGCTGGATATGAGCAAGCAATGTGCACTTGCAGCCCAGAAAGCCAGTCATATTCTGGGCTGCATCAAAAATGTGACCAGCAGATTGAGGGAGGTGATTCTGTTTCTCTACTTTGCTCTCATCAGACCCCACCTGGAGTGTTGTGTCCAGTTCTGGGGCACCCAACATGAGAAGGATCCGGACCCATTGAAACAAGTCTGGAGGAGGATCACGAAGATGAGAAGAGGTCTGGAGCACCTCTCCTAACAGGCTGGGAGAGTTGGGATTGATCAGCCTGAAGAAGAGAAGGCTCAGGGCAGACCTTTTAGCATCCTTCCAGTACCTAAAAGGGGCCTACAAGAAAGAGAGGGACTTGTACAAGAGTATAGTCATAGGACAAGGGGCAGCAGCTTTAAACTGGAAGAGGGTAGGTTTAGATAAGACATCAGAAAGAAATTATTTACTGTGAAGGTACTGAGGTATTAGAAGAGATTGCCAAAAGAAGTTACGGATGCCCCATCCCTGGAAGTGCAAGGCCACTTTGGATGAGGCTCTGAGCAATCTGGTCTAATGAAAGATGTCCCCGTCTCCATGGTGGGGAGAGGGAAGGGGACAAAACAGGATGACACTAGATGATCTTTAAAGTCTCTTCCAACCCAAACCATTCTATGCTTCTATAGACAGTATTTGAAAAGGAAGTAGAAGGAGGTAATTTTAAAATCTTTGGGCTGATACACACTACCTGAAAGACAGAACTTGAAGTTATACTGAAGTTACAAAAAAAAAAACCCAAACAAACAAACAAACAAAACAAAATAATCCTGCCATATTATCTAGGGAATAATGAGAAAACATACCAAATGGGACTATAAATAAATAAATAAATAAATAAAAAGTTTATTGAAGTAAAAGGAATAATTACATTAGAGCTAAAAATGTGTCAGAAGCCATTTGACAAAGAAGGATTCTTTTTAACTCGCTCTTCTATTGCTTTATTTTATTTCAATACTTTCTCCATTCAATAATCTTTTTTCTTCAAAATATGAGTGGCTATATAGAAATCAAGAATATAGAAACTTTATAGTAAGAACTGTCCTTCAGTATCAAAAATGGGAACCTTTTCTTCTGTTTTGCTGTTTTAAAGTTGCTTTAAAGTACTTCTTAATATAGTTGATTTACATTGATGTGAATTAGATGTAACCACATATGGCCAGCACATTCAAAATACTGTAAGATGAGTAGGGAGAGGGAAATCAAGTCTGCCAATCGAAAGATGAAAGTCAATGACACTTTCATGTTACTACAATGATACTACAATACTACCTATGTAATTTTGCTTGACATATGCTTAATTTTCATTATTAAATTGAACTATCCATTTTATTGGAGTATTTAAGAAAAGAATATACACATCCCTGGACACACATTCTGAGAGACCCCTGAGAATGTTCTCTCCAAAATTTTTGACAGGGGCTAATGACCTTTCCAAACAGTCTGGTAGTCCCTGGTAGTCTTCTCAGATGAATTATTCATAGCATTGAAACCCAAAAAGAAAACCTCAAGCAGCTTGGAGTGAGATTTAATTGTTTTTAGGAGAAACATGCCAGCTCAAATGATCTCTGAATTCAAAGACTACTTTTCTGGATGTCAAGAGTTAGTGAAGAAAATACCTCTTTTACAGGAAGAATCTGAAGCTTTAGAGGTCAGGGCTCTTTACAGACTCAAAAAGCAGTGTATTTAAAGAAATATTGCTTTCATTCACAACTACCATTATGATTTTTTTTCAGATGTTGAGATCCTGCTTTTAAGAATGACCCTTACTGGTCAGAGGCTTCACTCAAAGGTGCTAAATGATGAGTGTGTCTCTTTCAAACAACACCTTGGCAAAGTTTTATTTTTCTGAACAAGATATTAAACAAAAACATACAGGACTGTTACATATCTTTGTTTACTATGTTTTCCTGAAGAGAAATTTTTTTTTAAAAAAATCTCATTTGGTAGGAATTATATCAAGTGTTAGTGTGAAAATTACATACACAAACACAATATTTAGTTTTCATTTTTAGTTATTAGACTGAAGCACAAATTTATGCTGGTATTTACTGTTATTTATTTTGATCATTAAGAGAAGGCTTTTGATTCAAAGGCTCTTAATTTAAATTTTTCAATTTCAATTTTTCCCAAATATATGTAAAAATATTCAAAAAACTATCAATTTGTAAACATCAAGCATGAAGTAGTTAATTCTCTCAATAAGGCATTCATTTAAATTAGCTCAAAAAGCACATGAAATCACTGTTGATTCTAATGGGTCGCAGTTTGGCAAGATACTAAATTTAAGCACTATTAGACTACATGAAATGATCCGAGACAGACAAATTTCATGATTATTCAGTGGAGCACTTCAGTAGTTGTTAATTGCTATCAGGGGACGGGGAGACCATGCCTCTCAAATGGGCAAGCTCTCCTGGGGAGAAATACTGCTAGCATAAGGTCTTTTCTGCTCACATACTGATTAAATGAGCCAATTAATTAAGTACTCACATGTGAATTACCATGTGCCCAGAGTTTGGGGGAGCATTCAGCTAGAGTAGCAAATTGCAGAGGCAATCGCAAGTCAGGAGAAGACCCATGGCAGGTGTCAGAGCCTTTCACCACCGGGAAAGCTAATTTCCTCCATCATATCCTTTTGCTCTGCTGACCAAAGTTGGAGTTAATGAGCCTGCTACTCTCTGTATTACATACAAATAAGTTGCAAGTAAGTACTCCTCTTTGAGTGGATTCATGGAAATAATCATCTTGCCATTGATAATTACTTAGTTACCAAGTCAGAAATAAACTCCTGAATCTGTCTTTGAACATCTATGTTTCTCTGAAAAACTATTCTTCTACACTAACTCATTGATTTATCTTGACCAGTATATTTAGCTCCAAAAAAGCTTATTTTGCTCCCCATTTTCCTTCACTCGCCAGAGCATCTGAAAATATTAATCATCAATTTGTCCAAAGTCTATATATATGCCAAAACTGTTCTCTGAAGCATTCCTCTTTAAATGTATTTCAACTTCTCCTTTCTTTAAATGTATTTCAGCTTCTCCTTTCTTCTGTGAAGTTTTTTAATCCATCATAGACACATACTGTCTGTGTGTGAATATGAAGATATTGGTTGTCCATATTCTTGATCAGTGAAGATGATGGATCAGAGAGAGCTTGGGGACAAATCATTAGTTAATATAGTTTTCCACACAAAAATTAGGAAGAAAAAAACCCCAAAATCCCCTAGCACAGACCTAGCTAAAAAGTTTTACTTCCATTATAGCACTGGATCTTACAGATGGCTGGATCATCTAAAATTCATAAAGATTCACTTCATCTAGGTTATCTGTTTTGGTGACTTCTTTTGCTTATTTTGGCAGACCAAACCAGAGCATCACAAATCTGATGGCTTTTGGCCTTTAAATTGCCACACAGTCTCACCCAGAAACAGTTAATGTGCATCTGTTCATATCCCAGCAAAACACATTGACTTAATGGCTAGTACTGATATTCACCGTCCTATATATGATAAATGTATATATTATACCTTCCATAAAATCACATTCCTAAAGTGATCATAGGGAACAAGTCATACCTTCTCTCAGAATTTATTTAAGGGTTACAAGATGAGATATTTCAGTAATACATTTCTGCATCTATTAATGATTTAATATGTGTATTTTGAAAACAAGATTATCAAAACAATACCTAATATTACAGTAAGATTTCCATACTGTTTGTGGATTTCTTTTTCTCTTCTAGAAATATATTAGCTAACATATCCTTGGATTGCATTGCATTGGAAACCTATAGCCATTCTGTGATTGACTACTGTACCTTAGCTGATCAGCTCCTACCTTATTGCAAAAATGCTTGTTATTAGCCCCTAGTGCATGACCTTTCATGCTGTGCTATTGAATTTCATCCCATTTCTATTACCTGAGTCTTTGAGGTCATCCAATATACCCCATGGCTATTTCACTCAACTAATGATCTCAGACAAATACTTCTTCCATATTTTTCCCTTAGTCCCATTTTGTGACTTATTCCTTCTGTCCAGCACTTTCTGACTCAAAAGACTTACCTTTTAGCAAGGCTCAACACTTCTAATTCATTTTTTATGCTAGATAATTTCCAGACTATATACTGATACCTCACCTATTTTTAGGGAGGTGGAGGGGAGGGAATAATGAAGAAAATATACATATGCTGCATGGAGACTAAGTTTTTTATTCTTCTCAAAGAAACAGAATTTCAAAAACAGATGACAAGCTATTAGAGTGTGGCAATCCATCTGTCATTTTAAATGTACTTGCTGATTATAGCTAATATTAGCTTGCAATGAAACATTTTTTATTTAAGAGCAAAAATACGTTATAGAGTTTTACACTGGGAAGTCAAAGTCATAAATAGAAGACATAAACAGATCAATAGTCTTACTTTTATTATCTGGCAGGAAACTGGGACAGTAAGAAGTTATGATTATTCTGTTTCTTTGCCCAACAAGAACTTAGGTAGGTAAATATTTGTGCATTGAATTTTCCTGATTCCAAACACAGCATATTCTCAGTTTGCCAGTGCTCAAATATTCCTGATTTTTGATTCATGATTCCTGATAGAATTACTTATAAAATTGAACAATTCAAAATAATCTGTTATACAGCTCAAAAACTCCACAGTCTATAATTGACAACTAGGTCCTCCTCTCAACTGAGGACATTTCCTTTTTTCATTTCTCCTTCTGAAGAGACAGTCTTGGGAAATTTTAATAACATGACAAAGCAGGTGATATTCCCTACAAGACATAGAATCAGAAAACTGTGCCTAGCCCATGATAGAACAATAAATTTATGCCACCCTTCTACATTGCTTCCTTTCTTCCCTGTTATTTACAGTCATTATGCAGGTATCCATAGTATTCCAGGTCATGTAAAACAGTGAGAAATGTGGGGAATCATAGCATAGAATAATTTAGATTGGAAAACACCTTTAAGATCACCAAATCCAAACATTAAATTCCAGGTGTACCACAAAGCCATGTCTCAAAGTACCACATCTACAGGTACTTGAAATACTTCCAGGAGTAGTGGTTCAACTACTTCCCTTGGCAGTGTGGTCCAAAGCTTGAAAACAATTCGGGTGAAGAAATTTTCCCCAATATCCAGTATAAACCTCCTCTAATACAACCTGAGGCCATTTCCTATAGTGCCATTACTTGTGCCATTACATTACTTACTGGGGAGAAAAGACCAACCCAAAATTCTCTGCCATCTCTTTTCAGGCAGTTGTAGAGAACAGTCAGGTCTGCCCTGAGCCTTCTTTTCTCCAGGCTGAACAGCCCCAGCTCCCTCAGCCACTCCTCATCAGACTTGTGCTGCAGACCCTTCACCAGCTCCATCGCCCTTCTCTGGATTTGTTCCAGCACTTCAATGACTTTTTTTGTTGGGCAGTGCCCAAAATTGATGTGTGGCCTCAACCACATGTGGGCATGATCACTGCCCTGATCCTGCTGACCACAAAGAGCATTCAAATATTAATTTCTTGAAGTGCTTAGCACACCATTAAAAAAGTTAAAGGGTAAACAGCTTAAGTGGAGTTAATGACATAAATTGCAACAAAAAGTAATGATTAAAGCCCAGTTAAAGATTAACACAGAGGCATCAATTCAGCTCTGTGTCAAAACAATCCCTATTTAAGATGAATTCCTTCACTGTGTTAAATAAATTAAAATAGCAATTGTGCCTAGAGGTCCTGATCTCCTGTCAAAACTTATTGTTCTATGTAGAAATATAATGAGAAAGCAGTTGCTTTAACTTAAAGTTGCTAGTTTTGTCTCTTGGGAATATATATGGCTTCATGTTTTTGACACTATGTTCATAATTCATCCTAAATTTAATATTTTTCAAACAGAGAAAAAAGGAAACAGAAATACTCTCTCTTCTAACATCATGCTGGTCATATCAGCTTTTTCTTTGTTTCAGGCTAAGTTTCTTTCTCAAAGCTGAATAATTTTGCTTCACCTAAGCCTATCTTCATGCTGTATTTTAAAATCATATCCATACCTTAACCCAGGATATACACCCTAAATTTTAAAGCATGACACCAGTCAGTTTATGTAAACTTCCCATAAATTTGGAAGAGGCTATGTTGCCTAGCACTTTTTCTGTGTTTTACAAATTGTCCAAACTAGATGATTTACCGACCAAAGTTCCATTTTCCAAACAAATGGGGGCATAACAATCTGGTTAAGTGAGATGTTGTTTATAGATTTGCATATTTTTTCCTCTTTTTTTCTCTGTCCTACTTTATCTTATTCTTTCTCTCTCCTTCTGTCTCAAAAATTAAAAAAAATATGTGAATTCTTACTCTTCTCATTCAAGAAATTACTAATTTCCTGAAGGGTTACTTATTTTGCATGTAGTATGAATGTCACTTACTATAATGTATCTATCCAAAATCTCACCAAGGAAAACATAATCTCTTTTGTGTCTCTGAAAAAGACATACAAGCTGTCTAGTTAGTCCAAGATTACATGCCACAAGTACCTACAAGAAGTTTAATTTAACTTAATTCCTAATTAGGAATCTGATATTTTTAAGGTTAGTAACTAACACTTTTTTTGAGTATGTTTTTGAGTAACATTTTGAGTATGTTACAGGACACAAAGGTAAGAAAAAATCCTGATTTAAGGTTTGTTTTTGATTTTTATTTGAAATAGTTAAAAATATTAATGTACTACTACAAAGTAGTAAAGATCACTATAACCTTAAGCAGTCAGACTAGTTGACCTCCAGTGGCCCCTTCCAACCTTAGCCACTCTGTGAAGCATAAAAAGACTAGACACAGCTGGGTGACACTGCTGGGTGACTAAGCTTTCCCAGAGAAAAGCTTAGTCAATGAACTGAAAGGTAATGCTTCCCCCAGGTGCTTTGGAAAATGTCATGATCTCTTCAACATGATGAAACTAACAGGATTACAGAGATCAGGGTAAAAGCCAGTTATGGAGTTAAAAGGTACAGCCATCAGAGTTTGAACTTTTAATCTTGAAGAAGTTACAATTTTCTCTCCTCATGTCTGCCATAGACACGTTTGAATTCAGGTTTCATATTATTCAATTTTAACTAGTGAAAAAAACCTTAAGGTCACTTGATAACAAGCAGAACCATTTTGCAAGCTGAGAAATCCAGCATTCAATCCCTTCTGATGCAAGTGTCCAGGAATGTAAGTATTAAAGTTCTTAATATCCCAGGAGAAAGCTTACCACCACTGAGAGAAGGGTATTTGCTCAGTCTTCTGTATCACTACCAAGTGACGAATATTATAATGCTACCACACCCAACCCCAGGTACATTCAAGGTATTTATCTAAGATATCAGGGTAAAACTCCACCTTTTGTCATGGCACAGATGAAACCACACCTGGATAACAGTGATGATTTTGTTGTTGCTAAGCAGTGTTTACACTAAGTCAAGGATTTCCTAGTTTCTTACACGATCCCACCAACACACAGGCTGAGGGGACAGGAGGTTGAGACAAGACACAAACAGAACCTGACCAAAGGGAAATTCCATACCATAGGGATCAGCCCAGAATGTAATCTAGGAGGAAAGCTAGATTGGAGCCACTATGTTTTGTTTGGGAACTGGCTGGGCATTGGTCACCAGTTGGTGAGCAATTGCATTGTAAATAATTTGTATATTCTCAGTTTTTAAGATTATTATAATGGGGAAGTAGAGGGGGTTTCTTCCCCAGAAACTGGATCTCCAAGGAGAAAAGGTAAAACATAACACTAAAACATGTTCATAGTTAAGTACTTTTCTGGATTGCTCTGCTCCTAATTAATTCTCTATTGTTACTGGGTCTTGCAATTATGCCCCATCATAATTATCACAGCTGCCAAGTAGCCATAGACCCTCTTTTTTTATGAGGCTTACACTTAGACCTCCAGTGGACTGTGTCCAGTGCACAGAAAGATCTTTGCAGACAAGGTAAGAAACTGTGTCTCCTTTTCTTCCTCTTCCAATCTGAATTTGAAGAAAAAGACACGTCTATCAGTTTACTTCCATGTTCACATTGATACAGTTGATGTCTTACAGGAACAATAGTGTCTAAGGTCAGGCTTTCACGACAAAGAAACACATCAAACTGACAACAGTTCTGGGAAGTCAGGGCTCACTGAACCTTTCCTGTTTGCTTTAAATGTTACTTGAAATATCAGAAAGCATCAATACTTTAGCATCATGCACCACTAACATAATTCTGTGATTGAATTATACTAATCATGATCACATTCTGATGAAGAAGCATATTTCCCAGGTCAGTTGTTTTGACAACTTCTTGCAATATTCCATGAAGCAAGTCAGTACTGAAAATGAACAAAAGATAAAATCCTATTTGATAAGTATGTGTTCTGATGTTACACTATTAACTTACAGTACAAAGCAAAAAGGCAGCCAGTAATTATCTTCAGACATAGTATCCATAATGGCTTGCATAATGGCTTGCACTAATAAGTTTCACTGAAAAGTTTAGATTTATGCAATATATAGTGCTGTAAAGATGTTTATGTAAAGCATAGCACAAGCTGGGATTTTTTGTGTCGTGGAAAAGATGAATATACCTGGTATAAATCAAGAGTCTCACACTGATGCTAAATCAAGTGTTAGAAAGATAAAGTTACAAAGAAATAGAAAGTTAGCAGAGAGTGAATTTAACCACTAGGAAGAGTAATAATGTAGAAAATAGTTGAATTAAAACTAACTATATGAAGTCTGACAACTGTGCAGACATTTATCTTTATACTTACAAGTTAAGAAAGGTGTAAAAATTGATATTCTGATGTTGACACTAATTTACCTTGTGCAAATCGGTTAAGTGCTGTTAATTCTCTAAAGAGAGGATGTATCAGACAACTACCTGGAATAGGACATCTCCTTGAGCATGATTCCAATTCTCAAATCAAGCTGAGTATGTAAGAGGCCCGCTCACCACCAACACTGTTCTGAGTCAGCTTTTCACTCTTTGAAAATATTACACCCATTCTGGATACAGATCTGCCCACAGAGATATGTATGCTGATCATTTCCAGACTGTGTGTTTTTTGAACAACAAATTTGCAATACAGACGTAAATATTTCCATTTTTTGAAAATAATATTACACACACATATATATTGATAGATACACACACACACATTGGTAGTATATAAATATATTTGTAGGCAGTATATATATATAAAAAAATGAAAGTAAACAAGAGCAGTTAACAAAATGCAAGTTACTTGCATCAGAAGATTATTTTTAAAATTTATTTTCTTCACAAACTATATGAGGTCTGATCATCATGGATCATTTGTGAAGCATGCATTCAGTATGGGGAACTGTCCTAGAAAAAATAACACAAACAATGTCTATTTATAAAACTTTGATATAAATATATAATTATAATGGCCTTTTAAAAGTGATTTTTTTTTCTTCCTCCTCAGCACAACTTTGCCACCATGTATAGCTGTTCCTGATGAATACTTTCTCTTACTTTTTGGTACGTTCTGTCTCAAAGCCTATTCTGATCCCCAACTCTATGCACACATATCTCAAATTCCCAGATGAAACGTGGTGCTCATTCCAGAGATCAGAAATACTTTTACTTATGAAATCTATTGATTTCAAGCAAAGTTTTATTTGAATTATTAATTATAACTGTTGAACCATGAATCACATACTGTAAAACAGTAAATCAAGTAAATTAACTAGTAAGCAGCAGTCCTATGTGCTAAATATTAAATATAATTTTAGCTAAAATATAATTTGTTTTTAAGTGTTTTGCAGGGTTGAGGCCTAAATTCATCCCCACTGAACTGAATAACCATGAACAGAGGTTAGAACTGAAGAAGGGAGTATAAAACCATTAAATTTTATTTATTTTATTTTTATACTTCCCCAATAGTACTTGTGTATTAATTCCTATGCAGTTCTATATGTGCAAAAGCAGTTTTGTGACATTTTAAAGTAGATGGCACATAAAAATTACACCAGTCAATTCATTGAAGGACATTTTTTAATGACGCAAGCTCAACTTGTCCAGTTTTCCTTAAAATTTGAAGAACCGAATTTGAAGAATTATTCTGTAGCTTCATGGAATATCCGTCAATTGGGAACTGGGTAAATTAGTTTCTCCTTTAAAAATAACAAGAAATAAATAAAAAATACAGTATAGAATGAAATATAATTTCCTCTACCTAATTTAATAGCTACAAAAATCCCAAATAAAATAGAAATGACAGATCATATATGAAGTAGTTCATTATTATTTATGTTTTCTGTACATAAACACACATATGTGTGTTTTCACATGTAAAAATGTAGTTGGAAAGTATTTTTATTTTTAAAAGTTACTTAAAATGATGCACCTTTTTCCCTACCTAATCCAAACAGGAAAAAATGTAAACAAAGCTTTTGTAAAGACATATTAAGGATATGTTTAGGTCTGAGATGGAGTTCATTCTCCCATAGCAGCCCTCACAGTGTTGGGCCTGCTGGAAAGGTGTTGATAACACACCAGCTACTGCTGAGCAGGGCTGCTCAGCAGCTGAACTCTCTCCCAGCCAATCTACCAACCTACCTACCAACCAACCAACCAACCGACCAACCTACCTACCTACCTACCTACCAACCAACCATCCTACAACCAACCAATCTACCTACCAACCAACCAATGAACCAACCTACCTACCTACCAACCAACCAACCAACCAACCAACCAATCAACCTACCAATCAACCAATCTACCTACCAACCAACCTACCTACCTACCTACCTACCTACCTACCAACGAACCTACCAATCAACCAATCTACCTACCAACCAACCTACCAATCAACCAATCTACCTACCAACCAACCAGTCTACCTTCCAACCAACCAACCAACCAATCAGCCAACCAACCTTCCTCTCGGGAGCTGGGAGTGAGAATGTTGAGAGATCATGGGAGGGCACACAACCAGGCCAGCTGATCCAAATTAACCAAAGGGATATTCCATACCATGTGACATCAGCTCAGACATAAAAGCTGAGGGAAAGTGAGGAGGGAATAAGAAATGGAGGAAGATAATTGCTATTCATGATGTTTGCCTTCTGCAGCAGCTACTACATGTGCTGAAGCCCTACTTCCCAGGAAGTGGATGAACATTGCTCAATGATGGGAATTATATCTTGTTTTTTTTTTTTTTTTTTTTTTTTTTTTTTTTTGCCTGTTGCTTATGTGTGCACAAGTTTGGGTGTTGTTTGTTGTTGGTTGGGTGGGGTTTTTTGGGGGGGTTTTTGTTTTGTTTTTTTTTTTTTTTCTTCAATAAAGTTCCTTTTCTCAATTTACTTGCTATGTGTTGTTCATCTTATTTTCTCTCCTCTGTACTGCTGGGTTGGGGAGTGATAGAGAGGCCTGGTTGGTCTTTGGTGTCCAGCCAAGGTTAAATGACTACACTACAGTATGTGTATTTATAAAATAGAGTATTCTGAGAGTACCTAGCCCATAAACACCCTCAGAGGCACTGTGTAGGAAATAAGAAAATTACTTCCCTGCCAGGGAATAAAGTCAGTTGTTGCTTCTCATTTGAAAACAGTGTTACAAAAATTAACAGATTCTTAGAGTAAGAGAGAATAGAAAATTTTCCATGAGGATAACTACTCCTCTAAGACCCTTCCAGGATGCTGAGAAAATTTTTTTGTGGAAGCAAGGATGGTGAAACTGTGTCCTTCTTAGCCAGAGCATGAGCACTTCTCACTGAGAAACATTGGATATAGTTCCCATCCTTTCCACATATTATTCTGTAGTTAAAAACAGAGTTTGGTCACATATAGCTTCTTAAGACATCATTTTAAGTTCTGATGAATATGGTCAAGATACTTGCAAGCATTGTCCAGGCTGAAGTTTAAGTAGCCAAACCAAAACTACAATTACCTTGCTGATTTTTAAGAGTATGTACACAAATGTCAAAAATCTTCAATGAGTAAAAACTCTGCTTATCTGAAAAGTGCTGACTCTAGATAAGTCAGAAAAATGGGAATAGTATACTGTTGATGTCAGTTTTTGCTAATTTTATTTCATTTTAGTTGCTATTATTCTAAAGTGCTTTAAGTATACCTTCAGGGCCTTTCTAGAACTATCATGGTGATTTAATGTGTCAGATTATACCAGGACTGCTCCTGAAATGATCTGTAAGTTTTATGATTGTAAAATAGTGCAGTAATTTTACTTTCTCTGTAGTCAAATTTTTCTTTGTAAAATGATTCTAGTATCATAAAAACAAATTAATTTTATGAAAGGCTATCTTTTTTTATTTGTGTGGAGGTAAAAAAGTGAAAATAAAACAAATCTACTGTAAAGAAAATATTTTTTGATTCTCTTCCATAAATTCTATAAGTTACCTGAGGTAGTTGCCCTTTAAATAACCCTTAATGTTTTAAATCATTTATTTCAGGGTTGACTTCTCCCAAGAAAACAAAATTTCTAGAAAGGTTAAAAATCTAAGAGTCCAGACAGAGAAATTTCCTCTCCCCCACAGATGCTAAAACAATTCCCATGGAAATAATTAAATCTTGTGAAACCAGACAATTGCTTCCATTAGCCTTCATTACCATATCTTTCACAAGATATTTGTGATTTTAGCTTGCTCACTTTGTGATTAGATAAGGCAATAGAAAATTGGGCAAAAATGAATCTGCTAGAGTGAAGGATAGCACGAGGGGAGGGGGAAGAAAGAAGGGAAAGACTAGTTAAATAGGAGTAGGTGAAATTTATGTTTTAGAAAGAAGAATTTATTAAATGACTGTTTAATGGAAGATGGAAATATAAGTAATGCTTAAAAAAATCTCACTTCTTTATCTTATGTTTCAAAGCTATACAATAGCACAACTTGAGCAAAACAGTAGGCTGGCACCATCCTAATCTAATGCTTCTGCTTTTTGTGTAATTCTCTAGCAGTAGAACATTTTATATAAAAAAGTGCATTTAAGAAAATGGAATGTTGTTTCCAGTTATCTACAGAAGTGGATTCTTTATATGAAATGAAATGTCTGCCTGGAGTCCTAAGTCAGATGAAAGACTTCAGAGCACCCTTCAGAACCAACCAAGTGTTGACTAGATGTATATAGCTCACATTTACAGTGAAGGGCTTTTCTTATATTATTTGAAGGTACCTAATTCTCCTGATTTTATGAGATGACAGATCTTTAGCACTCATGTCAGAGCCCTATTTAGAAAACTAGAGAGAGAAAGCTAAATTCAGCAGGACTTCTTTTTTTATTCAGGTACAGTTTTTAATCTCAGTAACATAGACATGTCACAGAACCACAGCATAGTTAGGGTTGTCTTTAAATGCATTGTCCTTCCATTTCCACCCCTAATATCTAGAAGTCTGGATTATTTATTTGCTCTTTGAACAAGGTCGAGGTTGTATGAAAGGCTTGCATAGTATCCACTATTCAGAACAAGAGAAAAAAGCGGACATAAATAAAAAGGGAGGAAAAGCACTTTAACAATCTGACAAGGAAAAAAGCAAATGTTATGGCAGGCAAAAGAGTATGGGGTGTTTTGGAGACTTTGTTTTTCCATCTGAGTGAAAGAAAAATACAAGTCCACCTTTTCATTCCGTCAAAGTGAATTATTTTTTCTTCCTGGACAAAGACAGCAAAGACTAACTAAAAGAGTAACTGGTCTGTTCCACTGGTCTTTAACATTCAAGTGCAGTTTGTTTGAAGTGCTGCACAAATGAATTCCTAAGAGTAAATGAACCACTAACAGAGAGGTGCAGTTTAGATTTTTCAGTTAATTACTCTAAATAAGAAATAAAAACCTACCCAGTTATTCAGTCTTTCCTCCCTTGTATATCACATTGTTCCTGAGAACACAGATAAAAATGAGAGTGGGTTGTAACTGCTCCTACATACTGACAGATACATTGACAGGCTGTTGTTGAAGTACACAAAGCTGTGATTCCCGCTGTAAGAACAGAAATGTGGTTCTGAATACTTGCAGTGATAACATTCCTCTCTGTCTTCTGAGACTTCATTCTCATGTATAAAGAAGAGATATTACAAATTTTTCACTCCCATGACTGAGCACTGCATTTAAATAAACCATACTATAGGCTGTACTCTGCCTAGTCATGATTTTAATAAACAGCCAAGCTTTGCCCCTTTCTGGGGAACGTTTTCAACAGCTCTGTTCTGAAGATCTTAAGTGTGTGAAGGATTGATTTTTATATCCAGTATATCTTTCTTTAATTAATACATGCCATCTGCAAATTTTTCTTCCAATTTGTTATTACATTGCTTTTATCTGATCTTGAACACATGGGGTTTACATTTGCCTTGAGGAAAAGATCTATCAGACAAGTGTTCTAAAAAGAAAAGTTGACAAATACTATGTGAATGAGTCACAAATGATTTCTTGTGTTTTGCAAACTATGAGACTTACTCTTCTAAACAAAGGATGGCAGTGAGCTGGATTATTGTAAACTTGATGTGTTTTTCCAAATGGAGACAAATTTAAGAGGAGACAATGAGAACAGCTTCCTGGGAAGTAGTCAAAATGCAAAGAGAAAAACTGCAAGAATGGCAAAGAATGATGGACACAAGTGATTGCCAGAATCTCAAGAATGATGTTTTCAGGAGAAGCCTGAGGCAGCATGTGTCACAAAAAATATGTCTCTGAAATAACTCACTGAAGTTTTTAGGATGTTATGTAGCAGTGGTTGAGCAGATGAAAGAGAGAAAATTTTTGTGAAAGGTCTATAAGATGGTAAAGTCAAATGAAGTAATTTCTAGAGAGCAAAGTAGATTTCAGGTTTTTTTTGCTTATATTTTTGTATTTTAATCTTGCCCCACATTGTATGGGAATATAAAAAATAAGGTATTTTGTTATTTATTCTTATCTCTTTCTTCTCTATGGGACAAAAAAAGGCTGAAAAGAAAAAAAATCCAGATCAGTAGTAATAGAATAATTCATCCCATGTTGTTATTTTTTCTCTCATTAATTAATACATAGAAACTACTTCTTCATTAATGTCTCCCTACAGAAATTTTCAAGAAGATCGATTACATACCTAGCACTGTGTTTTCAAAGGTTCATTCCAACAGTGGACTTCTGAAATAATTAATCATTTGATAGACCTACATGAGGAAACCTTTTAAAATAAGAAAGATTAAGAAAATACAAAGTCTTAACTGAGGAAAAGCTGTATGTATACAAGGATTTTCACTTAAGTAGCTTCTAGTAAAATGAATTTCAGTTGATTTCCTCCCTATTTTTTTTCCTTTTCTTTTTGGTTGGCTGTATTTTTAGGCACCACATTCTACAAGCTAAGTGCAAAAACCTTCCTCTCTTACACGCTATAACTGCCCGATCATGCTATTTATGCTTTTTACCTATTCCCCATTTATTTCTCTATTGTAGCTGTGACTGATATTAGTGTCTGTGTGTGTCCATGTATATGGTCCAGTTCTCAGTCAGTCTAAATCAGTACAGCTAAATTAATCCTACCAAAGGATCAGTGCCCTAACAGCCTGCAGAACACACCCCACATACTCTGTTAAACCTGTATATCCAGTGCAGAACCAGGTCTTTGCCTAGAGGAGAGGCCTGTTTAGTCATTTACTGGACATATAAGTTCTCCATGTATTTTTAAGCTGTTCAGTGTTCCCCTATTGAACCTCACTGCATATAGTCTGCATTATGAAAAATCTTCAGTTGGTAAGTCACTTGATGACATATTTGGGTGGCTGTGTACTTCTGATTTCTCTGGTTTTCTGGGCAGGAGTTTAAAAAGATTTGAAAAGGGCAGAGTTGTGCTTGGCATGAGCTTTTTTAGGTACAGCACAACTACTGCTGTTCTGGAAAACATAGAGTGAAACATATAGTGATAAGCCCTTGAAAAGAAACTTTTTCCTACTCCTCACCATTTCTTTATTTCCTCTTTAGTTCTTTATTAGCAGAACTAATAAGTATAAAATAATAAAGAGCTGCAAATACCCATCAAGTGACTTAATAATAAATCCACCTTACCTCTTTTTTGGACAGATGTTAAAATCTGGAATTTGCTGCAGAATGCTTCAGGCAGATGCTCAGTCAGACTGCATGCTGTCATCCCAGAATTTCTTTTTCAGTGATATGTCTGGCTAATATTCAGCATATGTCAAAATATAGTTATAATCTCCACTTCAAATTAATACTCTTATACCATATCAGTCTTCATGAGTGCTCTTTTTATTAACTGAAGTAATCCTAATTGCTTCAGACTGTGTCCAAACCAAATTTGATATACGGTATCTTACTGGTTTGGGTTTTTTTGGGCTTTTTTTTTATTTTTATTTCCGCACAGCTCTTTAAATGTAAATCATGAGTAGCCTCTGGATATCAGGAACAGTTTGGAAATATGACTGTCCTTTTATATAGTGTGTGTTGTTCCAGTGATGGCGACACTAACTAGTGATTCCAATTATAATTTGTATTTCCACTAGAAATAATCCAACATTGAAGGCATTTTAGGAGATAGCTGTTGTTTCAGAAAAAAATACTAGTAATTCTTAATAGTAAGAGATATAAATAATGCATTTGCTTCCTAATTTGAAATTTCTAATTTAGGATCAAAATTTTAAATAAGCACCTATAAATAAATCCACAGTGTTTGTCATGTTTTTGTACACATGGACAAAGATATCATTTCAGATGTCTCTTAGACAATTAAAAACCATTGAATATCATACAAAACGCTTTCAAGAGACTCACATTAATTTTACCCCACTGTAGTCTGGGTATTGTTACCAAGGTATAACCAGAACTTCCCATTTACCAAATGCTTCAGCTCTTGTGAACATACATTCTGAGATATCAAACTTACAACACAAAATCATCAGCTATTAAAAATAGGATTCAAATATATTATAACAGACACTTTTGCATGCATATTTGTGGAGTAACAGTAGAATGTAATTCTTGGTAAGAAATCTAAGTGTTCGTGACAGAGGTAAGGGAGTAAACTTAAGAGAAAAAAGTATTTCCTGAATTTAATTAATAGTATTTTTGGATAATATAAAAAATAAACAAACAAACAAAACCACAAACAAACAAACAAAAAACCCAAAACAAAACATCAGGAACAAAGAGTTAATACAACACATCAGAAGGGAATAGCTCCTGCCAAAAAGAACTAGAACTGTGTAATTGCATAATCTGCCTGTGTAAAAAGTCCCTCTTCAGCTTTCTTGTAAGGCCCCTTTTAGATACTGAGATGCCTCAACAAGTCTCCCTGCAGCCTTCCTTTTTCCAGGTTGAACAATCCCAGCTTTCTCAGCCCGGCTGCATAGGAGAGCTGCTCCAGCCCTGAGCTGCTCCAGCCTCTGATCATTTCCATGGTCCTCTGGACCCACCTCAAGTCCATGTCCCTCTTATGTCTGGGGACCCAGAGCTGGACACACTATTCCAGGTGGGGTCTTGTGAGGGCAGAGTAGAGGGGCAGATTCATCTTCCTCCACCTGCTGGCCACGGCACTCTGGATGTAGCCCAGGATTAGGTCGGCTGTCTGCGCTGCAAGCACACATTCTTAGCTCGTGTTCAGCACCAGGGTTGCTCTCAATGACTTCTTTTCCTACTATCTACTCATGTCTGGGATTGCCCCTACTCAGGTGCAGCACCTTGCACTTGCTGAACTTGGTTAGGCTCACAGGCTTACTTCTCAAGTTTTCTCAGGTCCTCCCAGATGAATCCATCCTTCTTGCAGTTGTGTCAACTGCACTGCTCAGCTTCACGTCATTCACAAACTTGCTGAGGGTGCTCTTGATCTCACTGTCTGTGTCATTAATAAAGACATTATTCTCAAGATAGAGCCCTGAGGGCCACCTAGACATAGAGCCATAGACCACAAATCTCTGGCTCTCTCAATACATTACTGGTTTGGGGTTCAGGAACTGGACGAAGCACTCTTTTGCCAATTCCTTATCCATAGAATAGTTCACTCTTCAACACCACTTCTTTCCAACTTAGAGATAAGGATGCTGTGTGAGAACATGTGAAAAACCTTACAGAAGTCTAGATGACATAGTTCAGTCTTCTCTTGTCTCCCCTTGCAGTTATTCAAATCGTCAAATTCTGAATACAAACTTATGCAGGAAAGTAGTAAATTTGAATTTTTGTAGTGTTTTAGCTCCAGAAGATAGACAGGGTGGAGGCAATTTAATGAGCCATATCTTCCCAAGGTATAGGGCTCATGTAACTCTAGGCTTTATTTGAGCACCTGCCCAAAATTCTAATGTGAAACTTTAAGTCCCATTTATGTTTGGTTTTTAATACAAACCTAATTTACTATGTTCACTATTGCTTGTGTATCATTATTTGCAAGTGCTGACACAGCACTGATGGTGGCTGTGAAAGATATCCTTTGCATTTAAAGCAGAAGCTCAGAGCAGATCACTGCATCAAAGAAATATTGTCTTCCCAGAATCCATTTCCCAGAATTCCAGGGTGTAATTGCAACTGACTTACTTCCCTCATTGAATATCAGACTAACCTGTGAAGCAGATAGCATCAAGCAGACTTCATTAGAGTAGTATGGCATGTAAGAGACTTTATTGAAATATATTTCTCTTTTCAAGGAGAAATCTACACCTACATTCCAGGTCTGGTCACTTAAAGACCTTCAGCTGAATAACTGCCTCATGTTTTGTGCATGTAAGCAAAGGGATTTAAAAATATTTATAGAGAATCTGCACATCAAATTTGCAAAGACACCAGGGGTGTTACAGTAAGGTTTGGGAGGTGGAGGGAGAAGAAAATTAGTATTTATTAGGATGTAATATGATTTTCTTTGATTCAGATAGTCAACATCTGTGTCAAAAACCTTATAATTGTTACCTATATTATTTCATCTTAGTCTAGACATTTTAAAACTTGATATTAGAAAACTATTGATATTTTTTAATAACGTTTAAAAACCTTATATGAACCTTCTTGTCTTTCAGGTTACAACTGTGCATAACAATATGTTAGACATAGATGAAAACTGAAAATAATTCTCTTAAATTACTGTGTCCATATGGCCTTAGAAATTTCTACATGAACAATGTTAGACTAAAAGCTCTCAGGAAAGATAAGAGCCTTCAGAGGTTTTTTTTGAGTTTCCAGATTAAAAAAAAAAAAATGTATTCTACCTTTCCGACTCAAAACAGAAGGACTTATTAGTCAACTAGTTTTAAAGCAATGAAAACAAAACAACTAGCAATACAAAAGATTTGCTATTTATGGAAGGCAAAATAAAATATTTCCCAGTATTTTTCATAAAAGTTTCACAATTGAAAAAGAAGAATGACAAAATTATGGAGCCTGTTCCCATACCATTTTTTCCTTTAATAGTTCTCTAAATCATAATTCTGTTCCATATAAGCTTTCTCCTATTATTCACACCAGAAGGAACACTGAACAGAAGAAAACCACAAAAAAACACAAAAAAACAAAACCAAAACAAAAACAAAACAAAACAAAAAAACCAAACAAACAAACAAGAAAAACCCCAAAACCAACAACAACAACAAATTGACTTACACTGCTTCAAGAGCCTTAGTGATGCACACTTTTGTGATCAATCAGTCAGAACTAAACATTTAAGCACTGGTCAAAAATAGGTCAAAATATAAAATAAGGAAAAAATAAATATCATGGTAATAACTGAATTTCATACATGCTCATTTTCACTTTGAAATCTTTCTCTAAAATACATCCAGAATACTGAAGCGAAGGGGGGGAAAAAACCCATTGTCATTTACAAGGCTTCTTAAAAGTAATTTTCAGCACTTTAGAATCAACTAAACCCATCAATCTACACAGAAAAATATAGGGGAAACGGAAACTGGAAATATACCTTTACAATATTTAAATACTCACTTTAAAAAAAGCTTTTTAAGTTGGTTTTAAAGTTGCATTTTGAGACCCCTGTTGACTTCTTTTGTGAGAGCATTCACATAATTGAGAAAGTACCAAACTCCCTGCTCTTTTTTTAGAAAAAGCCCATGTCTTTCTTTATGCTTTTGTTCAGATGAACACCTGGCCTATAAAATTCAGTGACAGAACTTTCCCTAGGGTGCCATTTTTGTAGAAAGCTAACAAAACTTTAAAAAGTATATATTTTTTGCCTCATTGGAGCTTACACAGCTTTATTTTACACTTTTTCCATCTGTTTCTTTGGCTCAACTGTGAGTATGAGTGTGTTTAATGGAAGCTGTATCACTCGTCCAAGAGAAGCCAGAAGTCAGCAGGTTCCTGCCTACTTCTGGATGGCAACCAAGCCAAAATATTCCACACAGAGGAATACAAGAGAGAAGGAAGGGATGAGATGAGATGAGATGAGATGAGATGAGATGAGATGAGATGAGATGAGATGAGATGAGATGAGATGATGAGGAGAGAGGAGAAACAAGTTTCTCATTTCTTCTACAAAAGACTGCACTTGTAAATATCTTCAGGGATTAACAGAAGGAAGAGAGTCTCTCATTGCTTGGAGGGGGCCTGAATTAATTAATATGAAAATATCACTCAGGAATACTTTACAACGTCTTTTTAGTTGGGATGACAGCTGGCGTAAGATATTCTTCTGCCTTCCATCTACACCAAATTCTGCTCTTTTCTCTCACCAAGCTCATGCCTTGGTTATAGAAGACATTAAAAAAGCCAAGGAGGAAGGACACATGCAAAAGAAGCACGGAATCCCTCAAAACTTTAAGGAATGATAAATTCTTTAAAATTATTTCTATCAATGCTGTTTAAATTTAATTGTATTTCTTAATATGTCATTATTGAAAATAAAGTGGAGTTCAAATATTACCAAAGATTGGAGATACTTATATTTTAAATTCAATAACTTGCATGTTGTAAAGTGCGGCAGGAATAGATGTGAAGAATGTAGATGAATATTTCCTCAGGATTTACTTCTAGCCATTGCATGCCATATAAGCAGATCTAAAAAAAACCAACCAAACAAACAAACAAAAAAAAAACCAAAAACAAAACAAAAAAACCCACAAACGCCAAAAAACCCCAAAACCTTAAACAAAACAAACAAAACCACCAAAAAACAAAACAAAACAAAACAACAACAAAAAACAAAAAAACCAAAACTAAAACAAAATCAAACAAAAAAAACAAAAGAAAAAAGAACAAAAGAAAAAAAAAAACTCAAAACAAACAAACAAAACAAAACCCCCCAAAAAACAACATACTGAAAAACCTCACAGCATTTTGTGTCAGCTAAGGATGAAAATGGCAGGTCTTAGATGCTAACTGTTATCTACAGGCATAATACAAACACAGCAATGTGCATTTCTGCTCAGTGATAGGTTTCATTTTGTTTGGGATTTTGATGCCACCCTTTCCAGTGTCTGTCAGCACTGCATTAGACAAAATCAAACCCTAGCAGCTGTCATGTGCAATTCATTCTCCCTCTCAGCCTGTCCCTGAGGGAAGAATTGTGTGCACTGGAGTGTTTTCTTTTTGATAGGCTTCTGCATCTTTTTTTAAATGTACATGTTTTTCTCCATTTATATTACAGAAAAGAAAGCCAAGAGAATGTGCCTCACACATGAGAGAAGTAATGAATGTGGAAAGATTTAGGGAAGGTAACTGGAGCTGGCTATGCACAGACTTGATAGGCTGTACTAACCTACTGCTTTTAGTAAATCTGCTTCATACATCAGCACAGAAATATCCAACCACCACATATGGGATTGATCCTATTTCATGGAAGTTTTTCTAGAAACTAGTTAATGAAAATAGTGATAAGATCTTTTCAGCTAAGTTGAAAGAACTGAGGATAAAGTGGTGTTTTTCTCTAAGTAACAGTCCTTGGTTCACCTAACACCTGTTAATAGTGGCATGTCAAGAATATGCTTCTACATTGGCCATAAACAAAAAAGAGCATGATTTTAGGAGGTTTTATCATTAATGTATGTTCAGTGAAGAGAAAAATAATCAAGAAAATCCAGGGTTTTCCTCTTGGCCTGCTCCATGGAGTATGAATGATTGTACAGTGAGATCAAGGTATCATCATTACACTAATTTCTCAGAAGCATGTGACAAGCATAGAGGGAAATTCAAATGCAGAAGGATTTTCAGAGTTCTGAAACATTTTAAGCTCGGGTATTTATATCCTTAGCACATAATTTGAAAAGCTCATTTTAAAAAATAAGAATACATTACTCCTACCTATTCAGACTAAGCTGAAGATAATTTCTACCTTAAAATTAAATTGTTTCATTACAAAACAATTAGTTCAAATGCTTTGAGAATTGGCTGCAGTAATTCCCTCTATTACCCCATTCCTTGTCTGCACAATAGAAATGTTTCCATTTCTTTTCTCCAGTATCTGCACCTCACAAGAACAGCTATTGTATATATCAGCTAAGTTGTAAGTTTTTAAAGAAAATTCCACAGCTGTCTGATCTTCCTTTCTCCATCAGTATCACAAGGCACATCAGATTTAAATTATTTGTGATATCAGTTTTGCTTCTAGTTGTTCTAATATTTTCTGTTTTTTTCAGTACTTTGTCCAATCAAGGTTCAAAGCTGGTATTTTATTATATGACTTGCCAGATTGCAGAAGCTTCTTAACAAGAATGTATTCAGCACTAAATATATTGAAAACCTTAGTTTAGGTAGCAAAATAATATTCAGGAAAAACTTAAGTGAAAAAACATATTTCAGACTAGGTGGTCTAAACTATAAATAGGAGTGTATGCTCCACAGAGCTCCATTTTAGAGCCACTCTGCTTCAACATCTTCATAAACAATTTAAATACAGGACAAGAAGGTATGCTAAGTAAACTTGCTGACAACATCAAATTGGAGAATTGTTGACCTGCTTGAAGGCAATGAGGCCCTGTAGAGAGATCTTGGCAAGTCAGAGGGCAAGGCTATCACCAACCATATGAAATTTAACAAGGACAAGTGCCAGATCTTACAGGTGGAACAAGACAACCATGAATATATACTCAGACTGGGAAATGAGAGGCTGGAGACCAGACCTGCAAAAAGAGATCTGTGTGTCCTGGTCAATGGCAAGTTGAACATGAGTCAGCAGTACCCTGGCAGCCAAAAGGCTCAACCCTGTCCTGGGGTGCCTCAGGCACAGCATCACAGCCAGGCAAGGGAGGGGATTGTCCTGCTCTGCTCTGCACTGGGGCAGCCTCACTGGAATATTTTGTGCAGTTTTGGGTGCCACAGTATAAGAAGAATGTAGAGGTATCAATGAGCATCCAAAGGAATGCTACAAAGGTGGCTAAGGGTCCTGAGAAGAAGCCATCCAAGGACTGTCAGAGATGACTTGGTCTCTTCAGGAGGAGACTAAGGGGAAACAGCACTGCAGTCTACAACTTCCTCATGAGGGGAAGAGGTTGGGGGAACACGGATCTGATCTCTGTGGTGACTAGTGGCAGGATCTGAGGGAGTGGCCTGCAGCTGTGTCAGAGAGGTTTAGGCTGAGTATTAGAAAAGGTTCTTCACCCAGAAGGTGGGTGGACACTGAGACAGGCTCCCCAGGGAAGTGGTCACAGCACCAAGCCTCACACAATTAAAGGAGTATTTGGACAATGCTCTCAGGCACAGGGTGTGACTCTTGAGGCTATCCTGTGCTGGTCCAGGAGCTAGACTCAGTGACTCTTGTGGATGTTTTCCAGCTCAGGTTACTCTATGATGGTGCTACCATTGCTGCTATTAGCTAAGTCCAGTTTTGGACTGTTACATTGCTGTTATGTTCACGCTTCTAGTAAGAATGCAGATAATTCTATGTTAGTTAATTAACTAGAACAAAACATATTCTACATAAAATACAGGGTTTCCACTACCTTCCTCAGAAACAGACCTAAAAAACTGAAAACTTTTTACCTTACAAAATCTAAAACTAATGTATCTTACCATTTTGGGTTGAATTACTTGTCAACATAGAAAGAAAGCACAACAGGGGAAAACATAAGCCTCAAATGCATGATGAGATTATCCATATGGAATATAAGGTATCCTGTTTCAATCCCTTGCTTTGAAAAGTTTTATAACTCCATGCTACTACTTAGTTTATTCTACTGTTTTAAATTAATAGGTAAATATTTCTTCTAGTCAACCTTTCATCCTAGTGAAAAATAGAATGAAATTATTCTTGAATCCATCAGAGTCACACTGCTGTTTTTCAGCTCTGATTAATAGGTACAGGTCATTGTCTTGGAATCTGTTTTCCTAATAAAAAATAACTGCTTTAACAGTGCTGCTTCTACAATGTGTCACAGAGTATTTACCTCATTCTCTTAAACATGGCTTAAATAGCAAGGTATTACTGACTTCTAGGGGGAGGAGTTAATTTCTTTCATCTTCATTTCTTTATATGCCATTCTTCATTCTACTTTTCAAAAAGCAGGAACAGTACAGTTAAAATCACATTTTTACCTTTACTTGTATCTCACCATCTGCACTATAGATTTACAGGTTTTATGAAAGGACAACATCTCCCACACATAATGCTTCTATCTCCTGCAAGGCTAATATTTACCACATCTCTCCAAGACCCTCAGTATATGATTTATTTCAGTCTCTCAAAGAGCAGTAGGTCAAATACGTACAGGAGCATTAATATTATTTCCTCAGCCCAAGGCCTATTATGTTTTCTGTATTTAGTGTCTTTTCCTAAGAATTTCTAGTCCAGAAGAAAATGCACAGTGAAACATGGCTCCTGAGCACAGTGAAACAAGGCTTTCCATGAACTCCCTAAAGTACTTCAGTGCTATTAGTGCAAGGTGTATGACATTATGCTTGAAGAGCTGCTTTTCTTTTCTCCTGTCCCAGCTCTGCCCAGATGAGTTTCTATACTGCAGTTCTATCCTTTAAATATCCTTTTTTACTCCTTAAAATGAGGATAAGAGTTTTAATTTTTACAGCATTGTCAAAAATTCACATTATTTAACTTTTTAATTAAAATACCTAATTTTTCATACTACGTTTTTAGTCTTTTAAAATTGTAATTTTTAAAAAATTTGTAGAATTAATTGTAAAATACTTTACAGACAAAGCCATAGTCTGTATTTTTCAATATAGAAAAATAAAAAGAAAACACCTCTCATTTTTATAATCCAAACCAGATACAGGAAAAGTCACGACTTACAGAGACTGATTACAAGTGAATTGTCAGAACTTCTTGTCTGCATTTTGCTCTTGGTTAACAATAGTGTCCATGTACTTATTGCAATAATGCAACTTTTTCTGTGTTTAAGTATTTATACAGATTACTTACTTCCATTTTCCACAAAGCTAGTCAGTATCATTGGGGAAAGAGATAGAACTCATTCAAACCAGAACCAACAAACACTCAGTTGGCTGAGGCTGTAATAGTGTATCTTAGACAAATATACTGCCATAACTTTATGTCCATACATGTTAGAGGTTTATATATAAGTGATGTTAAAATTTTAGTCCACACCTCAGTTGTTAGAATTCTTCATATTATTGAAAGGAGAGAAAAGAAATAGAGACAGAAAAGAAATGGGAAAAAATTAAAAAGAGAAGTTCTTTGTATTTCATGAGTCTCAACTCGTTGCATCACTTCACAGACAATCTGTATTTACATTGACTCAGAAGTGTTTTTGCAAAATATCAGCTGTTCTATTAAAGGAATGTAGGAATTATCAACATACCTAATCAAATAAAATATCACAAAGCAGCAAAGTAAAACATCTTTGTCAGATTTATGGTAATGGGACACTTGAGGAAATTACAGTAGTTCCTGTATGTCATTTTTAACATTCTGAAATGTGTGATGTAAAGTCTTATATGAATTTAACTACACATTACTATTTCACTATAAACACTTTCTGTAAGCACAGGGGATTATAGAAGAATATTTTTCCTCTTAGAGAGACTTCAAATTAAGTAGTCCTATATCAGAGAAGAGATGTGAATGAATAACAATACAAAAGAAAAGAAATCAAACTAAAAAAACACACAGACAATATAACCCTAAGTTGCTCATCTAACCAGAAAAATATGGCTAAGCCATACAACTACAATACTGCTAAACCTTGGGCATCTTCTTCAAATTCCTTTTAGAGAGGCAGGTCTGTTTTAGGTGACAGTTTGGCAGAATCTGGATACATATTAGGATTTTAAGTAACACATAACTTGCTCTGCTCCTTTGCAAGGAATATAATGGGATATTTTCAAACATGAATGAAGTTTAGCCATGAGGAAAAAACAGATGAAACAGAAAATTACAAGTATTTATACAAACTAGCTCTCTCATTGGCAAACATCTAACTGAGAAGGACCTCACAAAACAATAATTTAATATTTCCTGCAATATCTGTATGAAATTGTATATAATTGCAGAGGACTAACCAAATGCCTAACACAATAGGCTCTATAGGTGCCTCCCAGATGCTTCAGAGGAGGATGGAAAAAACCTTTCAATGGAAGTTAAGTAGTGTCTAAGAATAAAATTCCTGCAGCAGATGAGAAGTAAATAACTGTATTGATTTTTATATTTCAGCAATATCTACCTCACACATCTTATACTCTATTTGTTACAGTTAGATTAGTTTTGTGTATCTCATCAAATGTGGTTATATCCAAATCTTGTTAACATGCATTTAGGATGATCACATTATAAATGTTAGGAAAGTTAATGTTGGACAGCCCTATTTCCTACACTGCTTAAGGTATCACTGCAACTAAGACTGGAGGGGCCAGAGCTGGATGTTGGACTGAGTCACGGCTGAGGAGGCTAACCTAAGGAAAGGCACACACAAGTTAGAGGTCATTGGGTCCACCACCCTGTTCAAGTAAGGTCACCTACAACTGGCTGTACAGGACCATCTACAGATGTCTTTTGAACATATTCCAGGCTGCAAAATCCAAAAATTCCCTGGATATCTCATGACAGTGCACAGTCACCTTCACAGTGATTCCTGATGTTCATAGAGCATCTCCTGTATATGAGCCTGTGCACTTTGCCTCTGGTCCTGTCACTGGGTATGACTGAAAAGATCCTGGCTCCATCCTCTTTGTACCCTCCCTTCAGGTATTCATATACATGGATCTCCCTGAGCTTTTTCTTCTCCAAGAACAGTCACAGGTCTTACAGCATGCCCTCATATGGAGGATGCTCCAATCCCCTCATCATCTTGATGGGTCTCTGCTGGACTCTCAGCAGTAGTTCTGCATCTCTCTCGTACCAGGAAGCCCAGAAGTGGACACAACACTCCAGATATTTAGGGTGAATAACTGCAGACAGGCCTGTATATCTATTTACATAGGATGTGCTGGATGGTTAAAACTCAGGAAACTCAGAACTGGAAAGTTCAAAAGCATGTGTATTTGCTCAAGCCAATAAGCCCTGATTGGAGCAGGTTCTATTAATGAAATAATGTGGTTGTTCTGATGTGACCATGACCATGACTTCTGCATTTTAGTAGTCTTCTGCCCATCCCTCTGAAGAACAAACAGACCCAGTAACATAGGCTTATATGAGACCTGTGATGTCCATCTGTTTCCAATTATGTCTATATATGCCTTCTTTTATGCATTACATAACTGATTAATTTAATATCCAGTGAAGATATTATGAAGCCTACAAATTTCACTAGCAGAACTGTCCTTATTACTTTTTATATTTAAGACAATTTTTCTACTTAATTTCTACAAAAATTTCTAAAATATATGCTTTAATAATGCAGGACAAAAAATTAAGCAGTTCTAGTGCAATCAATGTTTAGTTCCCCATAGAACACATACAAATTTCATTAGAATTCATAGTTTTGGCACACATAGTATGTGACCAATATTATCTTCCCTGAGGAGAAATGTACTCAGCATTTCTGTTTACATATGAGATTCCATACTCCACATCATAACTTAAAAATAAATTAAAAAACACCCCACAAACAAACAAAAAGTAATTAAGGAAAACAAAACAAAAGAAACACACCTAGGGAATCAGTAGAGAGCCTAAAGTGACCACAAAAAGAATTAGCCATATGCTCTTGCCTTGCTATATAACACTGGGGAAATCTTTCAAGGAATTTTTTTGCCTTTGTGCCATAGTTTTTTGCCTTTGTTTTGTTCTCTGCATGGGAGTATGCTGGCATAACTTTAGAAACAAGTGAGAATGTTTTCCAAATGTTTCTGTCTTTCCTCTATTTTCCATCCTCCAAATATCAAAGTACAATTAAGAAATACAGATGAGAGGTTTGAGATATTCTAACATTGTTCTGGAAATCTATCAAATATTGGACAATACCTGAATTGGCTGTGATCAGACTAAATGGAATCTACATAGTCAAATTTGCCTGAGATTAGATTGGGTGTAAAAAGTTTTTTACTTACAGCTTTGAATCCTTTATGCATTCCAAATTGTATGAAAAAAGTGTTTTTATTAATCTAAAATTGTGTAAACATCCCTGAGTTAAAATAGCATCATATTCTACCTCCTGCAATGTTTCATTTGCCATTTGGACACAGAAACCTTAATTTTTCTTTTAGAGTTTCTCACATTTTTGATTACCTATTATAATCCTTTTTCTGTAGAAGACTTTTTTTTTTTTTATGCTCCATATAGGATTCTATATACAAAAGAAAACGGATCTGAATTTTTATCCTTTACTCATTACCACAAAAGTATCTAAGAAAATAATTAAGATAAATTTAAAAGTAACATTTTAAAATAGACTTCCTTTATTAAATTTTCCTTAAGATTTAGCCTTCTGTTAAAACTGCAGTTTTAAACATACTCATCTTCTACTTAGCTTTGGTTTTACAGGCATTGAGAATTCAAAGATCCATGTTTTCAAATGTGAACATATACTTGCTTTAGAAAACCAACCAATTGAAACTGAAACTCCGTATCAATTCTACATTATTTTATCCCTGTTATGATTTTTTTCCACTCAAATTACTATTAATTGACTTGGTGAAAGTTTAATAAACCCATAGGTAGGTCTGTGGGGAGATGACCTTGCCTGAGTGCCAGTTGCTCACCAAGCCAGTCTATTGCTCCCCCTTTCAGCAGGACTAGGGTGGAGGACAGAAGATGAAAAAAAGCCCTCATAGGTCAAGATAAAGATATTTTACTACAGCAACGGTGAAGGCTGAGTTCAGACAATCATATGAAACAAAGATTTATTCTCTACTTTCAATCAGTGAGATATTTCCAGGCACTTCCAGGAAGCAGAGCTTTAGCACTATAGTGATTTCTCTGGAAGGCAAATGTTGTAAATAACAAATGCCCATTCGTTTCCTTCTCCTTTTCTTAGTTTTTATATCTGATCTGACAGCATATGTTATATAACTCCCCTCTGGTTATTTTGAGCCAGGTGTTCCTGGTTATGCCTCTCACAAAACTTTGCCCAAGCCCAGCAGCCATCACCAAAAATCTGGTGAGATACCAAACCTTTCCAGCTACCAATGCAGAGCATGGTGCTATGAGGGCTTCTGTGTGGGACAATTAACTCCATCTCAGCCAGATCTGACACAAATTCATAATACAAGACTAAAAAGAATAATGCATGAATCAGCTGAAATTAACTAACTCAGCTCTTCATATTATAAGGAAAAAAAACCTACAAAAGAACATGAACCCTACCCTTCATTATACAAAATTATGTAAGTAAACCAAAGAAGTAAAGAAAAAATATTCTGCAAATATAGATCCCAAGTTATTATGAAGCAATTAAATTGCAACATAACCCTCAGTAAAAATTGGACATTTGATAATTAGAAATGCTAGTGTTAAGAAAGTTTGGACTTCGTTCACATTTTAACTGTTAATTGCTGCAATTAAAAATGAGGGTTTTGGTTTAATTTTTGTTATGAAGAATTCAAAACTGAAACACAATTTGAAGCTGTCACTGTTGAAAATGAATGCTGAACCATATATTTGGATATGGAAAATATTCTCTTAGGTTCATTACTATTAGCTTGTTTTTCAAGGAAAAATCATACACCTGGACAAAATAAACCCACTTCCTTTATTTGAAGAAATAAAATTTCAGATTACTAAGTCATTAATTAAAGTTTTCTATTACAATATTATGATTCATACAGTGTTATTGGTTGACCAAGTCAAATACAAAATTGGAGTCAATCACTATTGAATGGCAAATGGGACAGAGAAAGGCACACATTACAAAAAAACAGCAAAAAAAACCCAACCTGATGAAGGCTAATCCAATAATGGCATACAGCTAGACCACTCACAAATTTTATAAGAGACTTTGGGTATCTGATTAGTAGGAGTACAGGGAGGGTAGAGCACGTGCATACCTGACTGAACCTCCAGGCAGCACACATTACATACATCCATGACTAAAAACCCTACAGTAAGTTACAGATTAGCAGGAGTTAGAGTACTGTTGCTTACCCATTCATGTAAAAAGGTGTGTTGAAGTTCTAATTTCCAAAGCAATTTCCATTTTTAACTAGCTTAGTAACATCTTATAATAAATTATTGAAAGGACATTAAGAAACTAACCCAGTTTTCTAAAACTTCTATTACAAGGTTTAAAATTTGTTATTTAGACAATATTGTTTTAAAAATATCCACCAAATTTTTTTCCTTCCTTTTATCAGGGCTATACACAGGGTATTATGTCACTTTATATTCATTATTTGACACTATTTCAAGGAAAAAACCCTATAATATGGATCCTTATTGAAGTGAAAGTAAAATGAGTTATAATTTTTTGGGGTAGTTGAATTATTTCAAAAATAATTTTGAGATTTTACTTTGGTTTGTGGTATAATGGAGAAAGAAACAAGAAAAACAGGCTGAGTCAGTCCTAATTTATTTCACTTAGAAATGAAAGTTTGTTTTAATTTTTGCAGTAATTAGTCATCTAAAAAAAAAAAGTTCAGTAATTGAAAATTAAAATGTTCAAAATTAGCATACACATTTTCAAAGCAAATAAATATTTTTAGGATCAGCATCTTAATATCAGCAAAAATAAAAGCTGCTTTTAAAATAAATTGAAAGTGATGGAAAAGTCCTGAATAATTTCCTGTAGGTTTCTACTTCTGCATATGTGTAAGTTTTGTTAATGAATTATCATAGTACCTAAATGTAATTCTGGAACCTGGACTAGCTGTTTTTACCTACACACTTTGAAATTCCACCAGTTCAAGTGAAATTAAGCTATCTGCAAGGCTTACTTTGTGACAGAAACTGACACTTTCAAAAAACATAATTATAACAATAAATTAACAATAAATATCCTATTTACAGCATTGCAGAGCAGATTGATTGAAGTTGAAGGTATAATTTTAATCAAATAAATATCTGGATTTCAAACTATCTGGGAAGATAATTATCTATTTACAGAGCAATATCATAATTATGTTAAAATACTGATTTCATTTAAAACACAAGTCATTAGAAAAGCTAACAGTGTACCACAGCCTCCATTTACTTTTAAACCTGAATTTACCTTCTCTCTCCTTTCCTTTAGAAAAGTCAAGCTTATCTATCCAAGAGAAACAATTGACATCAAAGGATTGTTTTTCCACTCACCAGCTCTAAGCTGCTTTTGTTCGAAGGAATTATTGAAGAGACTCAACACAGAATTTCAATCAGATACACACTTTCTGGTTCATTGATTGGCTGATTCTTCTTTTGGTGAAGAAAGGCAACAGAAGTCCTTTTTAAATCTATTGTTCTCAGAGAGGTCGCATTTGTGCTTTCCTTAAGCTACTCTTTGTGATGCTGGGGTGTCAATGAATTTCTGCCCACCTAGACACTCTGCTGCCCTGGACTGCAAAGTAGTTTCTCTCAACTGTTCTTCAGGCAAAGCCTGAAGTGTTCAACCTTCCTGGAAATAAAGGCTAGCAGAGATGGAGCCTTCCAAATGTCTCAGGATCCCTAACTATAAGAGAAAATCTGATTCACTTTGTGAAAATGATTACACTGACATTGTGTATCACTTACATCTGACTTTGCAAGTGTTAGCTCCTTTGACCACAGTAAATTTTGTTCTTTCAGTTCTTACACGTCGCACTTCGGATCTTATTGTTTTGTTTTTTGCTAAGATGTTTATGCTAATGGATAAAGATTCAACCATCTATCGTCTTCTTTAAGCTAGCAATCTCTGGGATCCTTAAAGAAACACTGATACAAAGGACTTCTAATATTATGTGAAGTTGACTCATGCACACAGCTGCTGCAGTGAGCAGAGTGGGAGGTACACTTGGATGTCTGCTAGTCCCTTACATTTACATGCCATTTATATATATATATATATATGTGTGTGTATGTGTATGTAAAATGAATATTTCAACTTCCTAATTTTTTACCCTGAGTGCTTTACATCTGATGTAAATCTGAAACAGCTACTTAATTGAGTAATTTCTTTTCCCTTAACACATTACCAAAAGTGAAAACAGGACCAAAATTCTGGCACCAACATAATGCTAAATCTCTCCCACATACTGTGGGGACTCTCTCTAGACAACTGCCAGGCATTTCAAATAGGCAGCCCTGCTCCTATTCTGTTATTATTACTTCTTTCCCCTTCTGGTGTTTCTAGAACAAAACCACAAGAATACTTCATTTTGGCATTACTGTCACAGTGTAAGTAAGCATTCATTACATTTATGACTCCACAAACAGAAGAGATATTTGATACTGAGCACCATGTTACAGCTGTGAATTGAAAAATACAACACTTTCAGCAAAGACTAAAAAATTGCTTGAGTTAAAGTATATTCAACTCAACAAAAAATATAATCTGTGTAGCCAGCCAGGTTAGAAAATATTCAAATTATGCTAGAATACGTTTTAAGCAAGTTTAATGAATGGTGACATAATTAACTCAAATTTTGATACAATGTTAAAAGTATTTCCAGGGTGTTTAGCCTGAAGTACAAACCTTGTCATTTAATCGACACTTTTGGGGATTCTACTGTGTCAACTCAAAACATAGCAGCCTCCAGGGAATGTCTGCATGGACTCCAGTTTATGGTGAGACTGCAGAACTGGGAATCTGACTGGGCTGAATTGGACCTCATCTGACATATTTTCAGGAGATATGAAGAAGTCACACATCACCATCTGGGTGTGATTTAAATCCACTGGAGTTTAACAGTTCTATTTTGGCACTGTTTACTGAGCTCAGCTCTGTTGTTCTGTGCCTGGGTTTCAGCTGGGATAAAGTTGATTTTCTTCCTGCTAGCTGCTACAGTGATATATTTGGATTTAGGATGAGATATTCATAACTAACTAATATTTCAGCTTTTCCTAAGCACTGTTTACACTATGTCAAAGGCATCTTAGTGTCTTACGCCATCCCACCAGTAAGTTGGCTGGAGGGCACAAGAAGCAGGGGACAGACACAGTTGGGACAGCTGCACCAAACTGGCCAAAGGGATATTCTTTACCATATGGTGTCACACTCAGTATTTAAACTGGGAGGAAAAGTGGCTGGGACCTGCTGCTGGGCATCTGTTGGTGAGTGGGGAGAAATTCCACTGTGTATGATTTCTTTTGTGTTCTTGAATTCTATTATTATTATTGTTGTTGTTATTATTATTATTATTATTACTATTATTATATTACTTTTATGATTATTATGATTTTCCCTTCCTTTCCTATTAAGTTGTCCGTATGTCGACCCATGAATTTTCCTTTTTTTTTTTTCGTCCCACAGCTCTCTCCACTTTCTATATGAGGCAGAGAGTAGTGAGCAAGTCTCTCTGTTGTGCTAACTGCCTGTCACATTAAACTATGCCCTTTTTAGAACCTAACATAGGGTTTGAAGGTTTGAGATAACAACAGAGCTGACTAGAGTGTATCAAAACAAATTTGTTATATGCATTCACTCTATTAGTTTAATAGTCACTGGTAACAATGTTGATTTATTTGCTCTCATGGCTGTTGCACATGTTCTTAGTTATGTCATGTAACACATTTGTAGTGTGTGTTCCCTCTTGCATTGTTTATCATCTGTGGGGGCTGGGTTTAGGTTATCATGTTGTTGTACTTTGTAATACTGACTTATGATATGATAAAACTGCTGGTCATGACACTAATCTGGTATTTGTATTCAGTATTGCCATCAATTCTGTACTTCAGGAGCCATCTATTGGGAACTATTAATAATTACACCTTTTACCTTTCCTCCTCAGAGAGATGATCAGCAAGGGAGATATCTTATCCGCCTTCTCCTTCTCCTCCAAAATCAAAAAAAGTTCAGGGAATTTTGAATATTGGTGGGATTTTCAAACTATCATGTTCCTATAGCTATGTCTCCTGAATGTGTTGCTGGTCTTCTTTAAGGTGTAAAAAACTATATAAGAATACCATCCCGAGATCTACCCTGATGCTGGATAGCCAGAAGTATCAGGGTGTGTGGAGTAGTATGGGCAAGAGCCTAGGACAGTGGTCAGCTCCAGCCTTTTGAAATTAGTGCAGAATCTGAAAAACTACTTAAATATTTGGAAAAATATGCTGTCTGCTTGGAAATCCAGAGACACAAATCACTGCAATGTGCTGAGACCTGGCCCAGACCTACTGAGTCCTGTTCTATCAAGTAACCTCAAGGGGAAGGAAGATCTCTGTATACAATGACAAAACATGTGGCTATTCTGACCCTGGTGACAGGAAGCAGGTTATTCCAGCCTCAGGGATGGGTATTGTGGCTGTGTAAACCCCAGAAGCACTGCAGCTGAAGCAAAGGATCAATCCATGCCAGTATCAGTCCTCCCAAAGGACCCTGTGTTGTGACAATGCTGAAGGTTGCAGAACAGTTGCCAATCACTGCCACAATGCCACTCCGACAGCAACAGCACACTGAGACTCACTGATTCTAATCCATAAGATGGTCCCTGAACCAGAGATCTAAGGAGTGATCAGCAAGACTGGTTCACCTTTTAACAGTCCCATATGATCAGTGCAAAATCCCAGTGGAGAGTGGAGACCAACAGTTGGATGAAGTCCCATCACCCCCAGGTGCTGCCATATCGGACATGCTGGAACTTAAATACAAGCTGCAGTCAAAGGAAGCCAAGCAGTAAACTACAAGTGATATTAATAGTTTTCTCTGTTCCTTGGGCAGCAACAGGACACAGTTTGCTTCCATTTAGAGGGAAATCCAGAAGACCTGGAACTGACTGTCCAGGGGTAGAAACACAGCCCTACCATCAACCATGGGCTAGTCCAGACTGCACTGGAACAGTGTGAAACTGTATTGATGATATTGTGTGTGAGAGTACAGCAGAAGTTTTTGAGAAAGGGAAGAAAACAGACCAAATCCTTCTGAAAGCCAGCTTTGCCATAAAATAAAGTAAGGTCAAGGGACCTGAACAAGAGATTCAGGTTGTAGGAATAAAATAATAAGATAGAGATTGTCAGATCCCAATGGTTGTGATCAACAAAATAACAGCAATGTCTGTACCAATTAGCAAAAAAATCACATTGTGTAATTTTTTCTTATCTTTCTTGTACATTGTGAGTTTTTGTAGAATGAACTGATTGTCAGCCATCTCCATCAAGTCAGACAGAAGAAGGATTTGAAATAAGGTCCTGATTCATGACAATACACTGAACAAATCAAACAGGAGATAGTCCATTCAGTAGCTCTCAGGCCACTCTGGACAGAGCAAGAGATAAAAAAATATGCTCTATGCTGCAGCTAGGGAGAATGGCCTTGCCTAGAGACTCTTGCAGAAAGCATCAGAAAAGACGAGGTCAACCCCCAGGTTTTTGTTGTCTGGTGTTCAGAGCATCTGAAGCCCACAGTGCTCCAGCTGAAAAAAAAGATTCTGGCAGCTTTTGAAGGGGTTTGAGCTGCTTTGGAAGTGATTGGTACTGAAGCACAGCTTCTCCTGGCATCCCACATGCTGGTGCTGACCTGGATGTTCAGTGGGAAGATCTCCTCTATACACCTTGCAACTCATGCTACATGGAGTAAGTGGGTCACACTGAACTCACAATGGACTCAAATAGAAAATCCAAGAGACGCAGGAATTTTGGAAGTCATCATGGATTGAATAGAGAGAAGGCTAAGGTTTCAGAATATTGCCAGAGAAGGACACACTGTACAAAGATCCAGCAGAAAAAGATAACAATATGACCTTTTCACTGATGGACGCTGCAGTAATATAGGAAAATAACTGAAGGTGGAATGCTGCTATAGGGAGTCCCCCACAACAAGTCACAGAAATTGCTGAAAGTGGCAATGAATTGAGTCAGTTTGCAGAGGAGAAAGCTATCCATCCAGCTTCAGTTTCTACAATAGCTGAACGAGAAAAATGGCCAATACTTTACTTCTGCAGTGATTCACGGGTGGTTACAAATGCCCTGTGGGTGTGGCTACAGCAATGGAAGGAGAGAAACTGGCAGCACAGAGGCAAAGCCACCTGAGCTGTTGAATTCTGGCAGGATTTTACTACCTGGGTGGAGAGAACCTCATAGATCATTATGTGCAATACATCTAATTTGCAATTTGCACTGGGACGGTGATACAATCAACTTTTTTTCCGCTATGAATGTTTTCTTTTATTTATTTCTTTTAAAAATATGCAATTTACAAAAAAAAAAAAAAAAAAAAAAAAAAAAAAAGTTATTGATTTAAAAGCTACAGTAAGTCATTAAAGTATTAAAGTTAGTATTATATATATATAAATATATATATATATAATTTTATATATATCCAGCATAGAACAAGAGATTGAATGATTATTGATACAGAGAAAATATTTAAAAGGCAATATCTGTTCTTCTCTCCAATTTTACTAGCATAGTTTCTTTTGTTTGAAAGGGAAATCCAATGCCATTCAAAAAATTGCATGCCATGTTGAAATTTTAAATAGAAATTAGGCAGAGATTAGAATGTTTTCCTAATTTCCTATTTTGTTGCATTTTCCATCTTTCACAAGGTTGTGCAAATAATTATGCAACTACAAAATCTCCCATGGTTTAATCTCTAAAATCCATTCAGAAGGACTGTGCTCACATGCATAAAATTTTGAGAGATCAGGGGTAGAAACTATAATTTTCAAATTGAATATTTATGCTTTATAAGAATTTTTTGGCTTCATAAATTTCCAAAGAACAATGTGACCATGTGCTTCATTTACAAAGGAAGCCAAACTGTTTACGTCCTCCAGTGTCATGAGCTAGACTGAGTCTGTAACTGATGGAGGTGTCAATACATATATAATCCTCTAAGCACAGCTAGACTTGGAGCACTCTGCTGTACCCAGGAATAAAAGAGAAAGAATCTTTAGACTTAGTTTTCCTAAGACTTAGTCCCAGTTCCTTTAATGGCATCTGAAAAATTAGACACTACCTGTTTGATAAAATCTATGCCAGACATCTAAGTTAAAGGAACTACCAAAAGTCTGCGCTAACTAGAAAACAGACAGGGTCATTAATATTGGTTGTATTTTTTCTTTGAAATAAAGGCACAGAAAATACTCACCCAATTTTTTAAAGATTTCAATCTTTTATACATGCAAAATTGTCTTTTAGTTTTATGTTATCATTCTGCTGTAAATTGATTAATCTGATAGAGTGTTTTTTCTCTGACTGGTAACTACCTATGAGAAATGAGAAATTTCCAGATGTGCCTGTAAGAAAAGCACTTTGTAGAATTTACCAGTCTGTGCTTCTCAGTGATGGAGTGAAATGACTTTATTAATTTTCCTGCCAATATGCCAAGTCTTGGTCCAAGTATTCAGTTATTTTAAGATTTTTTTCTCTTTCAGTTATAAAATACAACTTAATATTTTCAAGTGCTAGCTTCATTGCTCTTCTGACATACTGCTCTGGGAATTTTTAAAAAAGCCAACAAATGTGTAAGCCCAATAGGTCAGAGTTCCAAAGATTGCCAAATAAATGGAAACCTAAATAGCAGAAAAAGCAAGAATCAGGTAATTTGCTAGCTTAAAATAATGGCTAATTTTCATTTATCTGCAAGTTTGTAATAACTACTGAATATGATCCAGATACTGAGATGGAAACCCTGTAGGCAGATTTTGTAAGTACATGTAGCATAGATTTATTTTTTAATGACTGATTTGTCACTACAACATTCATTCACTCATAATACACTAAATCCAAATAATTATTTTAAGTATAAATTGTAGAATTAATGCGAATATTTTAGCTTTAAAATTTGTATTCACTAGTAATACTCTCTGTAAACATAAAAGATCAAAGAAAAACTTGCTATAAATTATGTAGGACAATAGCTTCCATTGAGAATTCAAGATAACATAACAGGTTATCTTCTTATTTAACTTTTTATCTCATTCAGGTCTTTTACTTTAAGTCAAAGTTATTTTCTAAGAGTTTGAAATGAAATGTAAACCTGGGTCTCCTGCCATGTTTTTATTACAGAGATATTTTACTAGGATAGGAAGTATGACCGCAAACCTTGATTTGTTTCCATATGTACCATATGTAATTTTCATTTTCTTGGACAAGTTCTCATTCAATGACAAATATACTTCAAATGTCAAATCATGAACTTTTTCTGGACTTGATTCAGCCTTCTACTCTTTTATTTAAGTGTAATTCTATCATTCTTTCTTCCAACAGAAAAATTCAAATCCTCAATAATTAAGACTAATTAAAAATGGCTTCAGAAAGTGGTTACACAAAGACTAGAAGAATAAAAAATGTCTTTCTGAGTCTTACAGATGTAAATAATCTCTTTTTTTTTTTTAATGTCTCTGACAAATGCTTTCAAAGTAATATGTAAAAATGTCTAGGACACTTTAAGGAGTCCCAGGTAGACCTAGGTACCTTAAAACAACAGTCTCCTACTTCTTCCACATACACTGCATAGGTCAGGACATCTAGCTGATAATGCTTATCTCATTTACTCCCCAATTCCATTTATTACAGGAGCTAGCTTTACATTGACAACTTCCTTTCAGAAGAAATGAAAGGCATAAAAATATTAAAGACCACAGAATATGCTTTTGGCTTTTTTTTCCCTTTCATTTTCTTTTCCTTTTTCTCTTCTGCGTTCCCTTGCTGCTTCTGCATTCAAAAACAACAGATATACACTAGGCATCCACATGCTAACATGCATATTTTGTTCCTGACAGATTACTCAGAAATCTAAGAAAGTATTCATGAAGATGATACTAGTGAAGAGAGCCAGAATATTTTTCTTTCTCCATTGATTCTAAACTGGGATTGCTCTAGGAAAACTCTTTCAAGACAATTACTGAATATTTAGGTCTCAGACCATGGATGATGTCATTGGGAATTATAACTGAGAAGAATTTCCATGTCTGTTAGATTGAAAAGAGGCTACTTTGAGCCTATGGGAAAGGGCTTTGTTTGTAGGGAACAGAGACAGCAGGAGTGGTGGGAAGCTGTGGAAAGTCAGGAAAGGGCAGAGAGAAAAAAGAACAATGGCAGAAGGGCATGAGTCTGAAACCTTTGTCAGCTGTTCACCAGCTCTTGCTGCTGAAGACATCACAGAAGTAGCCTGAGAGACTACTACAGGTTGAGGACACCTGTGAGCCAGCAGTTCCCTAGCAAAACTTAAACTACTGGGGAAGATTCTAGGACACAGAAAAAATAATCATATTTTGCCAACACTTGGAGGAAATAAGAGAAAAATCTTCAGGTTAGTGCAGCCTGCATTTTAGATATTCTATTCATTGTAAATGACTTGGTTGAGAACAAGATAAGCATATCATTAATGCCACTGAACAGAACAAGAACAGCAAAGGTTCTTCAAAGATACCTAACTTTAGACTGGATATAGAGACATAAGAAAAGTGAAAGAAATTTCATATATTCATCACTCATCAAATGTTGATATAAAACAGTTGTGAAATTGTTGATTTACAGCAAATTTGGAGAGGCACAGAATCTGAAGAGCTATTTGGCTGGCAGACAGAAAGTATCACCGAGGGCATTTGAAGTAAAAATATATTTTATTACCAAATCTGAAGTACAGGTGCAGAAACAATGAACAGAAAGTTTTCAAATCATATCTAAACATCACAAAGCAGTAGGGAGATTTGGTTTAGTTTAGTCTTTGTGTAGGACAAACATCCTTTCAAATACCTGTTTACAGACTTCATGAAAAGCTAAAAGACAAGGCGATATATCAGATTCTGCATCCCTCTTCAGAATGCACAAAGGGGCATACCTAGATTTTGTTATCTGGTGGAGGCCTGCATTCTCAAAAATCTACTGTCAAACAGTAGCTGTAATCAAAATGAATGAGAAGTCACTTTTAAATCATTCACTTTTCCAGCTGCATTTTATTATTTCTCTACTTCATTTATGGTTTATAAAGTCTATCCACAATAGCATCCCTTTAGTTTAAACAAACTGATCACCTAAAGCCTTAGGAAAGTTCAAGTACAGTCAATTAACATCACTGACACTAAAGGTAGCATTACTTTTCTGTCAAGAAAATTGTCCTACTTTTCCTTTTAAGTCTCATGCGCTTTCATACTTTCAAATAACCTAAGTTTACAATCATATGTCAGTTTTTTGCTGCTAAAGGAATACACAAAAACAGACTTCAAAGCCATCTTTGTTCTGCACATGCATATCAAAGAAAACATCTATTTTATTTTGCTGCATCAAAGGCTATTAAGTACTATTTTAACATTTGGGAAATAACACAATTTGACATTCAATGAACTTAATGTTCATCAATGCACCTTCATTAATTACTTTGCTAGATTTTAACTTTTTGAAGTCACATCAAAAGTTTAGAAATTATATACTGAAAAATCATAAAAACATTTACACACATATGAATTTATCTAGTTATATATAAGCATGTTTTAATAATAGACCATTTAATTTAGAAAAGTTTTAAAGTTTATGACTGTAATTTTAGAATTTTGTAACAGATGATAATTCTATTAATTATTAGCTTGTAGTTAATTTATACAATCACATCATAGCTGCTATGGTTTCCTGATTCTTTTCTCCTTGGATTCATTTATCGAAATCTTACATCTTCTTGAAAAGTTCCAACTGAAGTATTTTAAGCTCTTGTTGAGGTTAATCAAAGTCACTTAAAAGCAATTTCTAAAGCTCTTTCACAACACAACAAATTAAACTTTCTTCACAAATACATTTTAGAATAGTGACATGGGTAAAGAGTCTCAGGTAAAGTGCAGCTCTGATGCTCATCAGTGGAGAGAGGATTTATACTTGTGAAACTGCCTGTGGTTTTCAGGACAGAAAATTTTATGTTTTAAAAGAAACTTTACTGCTTGATGGGTCTCTTCCAGTACCATGTAGCATTAAGAATTATCATTTCTTTCTTGTTACTTTCTTTGTGCCATAGAAAGGTTAAAGTTTATCTGATTTTGAATTTGGTTTTGTTTTTTTCAACAATTTGCTTACCATGGTCAGTGATCATGTAAGATATATGGTTCAATGTTTCCACTTGGATATCCAAAGTACAGCTAGAACTAATTATTGTTTAAGGCAATCTCACCAGATGAAAGAAGATCAATTAGCTTGGAACTTATGACCCATTATTGAGTCTTTCTATCCTTTGCTAAATAAAATACAGTGTTAAGCATAGATAATCGATGGCATTATAAGCATTCTTGATTTTTTCTGCAGATGTTCTAAAACTTTTATGTATTAAAATAACAAGGATTTTAAAATATATTTTAAAGAAAGAACAAACAAAAGCAAAAAAAACAACTGGAGAGAACAGACACTAAGATTATTCATTCAACTAAAGCTAAGAAAAAACAAAAAAAATTGCAAAAGAAATGGTAAATTGAAATTTGTCCAACTTAAGCCAGATAAGACCTCTTACTTCAGATACTTATTTCAAAAATTTCAGCAATAAATATTTTGAAAAATTTGCTGCTGAAATAAAAAGAATTCATCATACTATTCCTTCATCTCTTGTTTCTTTGCTTACATTCTTTATATTGCCATTCCTAAGTCTTCCCTCTCCCACCCAGGGTAAAGGTTTCAGAGAATGATAGAATGATTTAAGATTGAAATCTGATCCAGAAGGTAACTGTGCCAATACTCTCGTCAAAGCAAGTCTACAGCAGACCAGGTTACTCACAGCCATAGTGAGTCAAATCTGGACACATCATACAAATTTATAGCATCTGATCATCATTATAATAAAGAAGATAAATATCACAGAATATTCTGAGTTGGAAGGGACCCACAAGGATCATCAATTCCAGCTCTGCAGTGACTGGCCCATATGTGGATCAAACCTGCAACCTCAATATTATTCACTCCATGCTCCAACCAACTATATCCTAACATTTAATTATAATTTCCTACATTCCCACTTATGTCCATTGTTTCTGTCCTGTCACTGTGCACCTCTGAGAGCACTCTGCCTCCAGCTCCTCTGGATCATCCAGTGAGATATCAATAGGCAACAACGAAGTCTGTTGTGAGCCTTCTTTCCTCAATACTGAACAAATCCAGTTCCTCAGCTCACACCATACACCCTGTGCTCCAGCTCTCAGCCATCTTGGTGACTGTTTCTGGACGTAGTCCAATACATAAATATCCTTCTTTCAGCAGGGAGCCCAAAAACTGAATGCAGTACTCCAGAGAAGGTCTTGCAAGTGCCAAATAGAGGGAGCATGTCCTTGGTGCTGCTAACTACACTCCTGCCAACACAGCCCAGGATGTATTTGGTCTCCTTGGCTGCAAGAGCATGTTACCAACATATATCTGAGCAGCCAGATTCAGGAAAGCTGAAGCCCTGGTAGAATTAAATCTGACTGGGGATGTCAAAGGCAACAAGAAAAGCTTCCGTAGGTACCTATAGGGAAAAAAAGGAAGATTAGAGAAAATGTGGGTCCTCTGCAAAAGAAAACAGGAGACCTGGTTGCCAGGATATGGAAAAGGCTGAGGTACTCAAGAACCTTCATGTCAATATTCACAGCGTTCCAGCCACACTTCCCAAGTCTCAGAAGATAAAGGCAGGGACTGGGAAAATGAAGAACCTCCTGCCATAGGAGCAGTACAGGTTTGAGACAATTTAAGGAACCTGAACAAGTACCTGGGACCTGACGAGATGTGCAGCCACAGGTCCTGATGGAACTGGCAGATGAAGTGGCTACATCACTCACTACCTGTCATACTTGAAGAGTCATGACAGTCCAGTGAGGTACCCACTAACTGGAAAAGGGGCAATATAATTCCCATTTTTAAAAATAGAAGAAAAGAAGACCTGGGGAGCTGCAAGCCAGTCAGTCTCACCTCAGAGCCCAGAAAGATCAGAGAATCATAGAATAACTTAGATTAGAAAAAGCCCCTAGGCTGATCAAATCCAGCTGAGCTTTGGCCTTTGTTACTTCATTTCTACATGAGTTACCAATGTCTGTGTATCCATTCCATGAAGACTGTTTCTGCTGCCACTATCTGAATACCTCCTTTTCATGTCTGAGCTCAATTAGGAACTCCATGTTCATCCACACTTGCCTTCTGCCTTGCCTCTTTCTGAGGAAGGACAATTCTCATGTACTGAAGAGGTATGCTTAAGGATAAGTCAGTTCCCCTGGACCCCTTTGAACTCCAGGACAGTTTCCTATAGGATATGCCTCACAGCTCCCAGAGCAGACTGAAATGTGTCCTTCCGAAGTCCAGAGACGTAATTATGGTATAATCTTGCTCACTCCTCTCAGGACCTTAAACTCCACATGAAAACTGCATACTTGTTTGTTTACAGGCACTGTCCACAGTGATAAAGAGCAAAGAAACTGCTGATAGCAATTGCATGCAGGAGCCTGCCACTTTGGGGTGAGGCATAGTCCACCAGATCTCCTTAAACTAAAGCCTTGCCAGAGCATCCTCCAACAAAAGTCACACACCTTGTGACCACCATCACCACCACATGCTCCTGACACCTGCTTTGCCATCGCAGCAAGTGGAATTGTACACAGGTATCTGCACTAGCCCACAAAAAACCACTGATTGCCATCTGTCACCGGAAAAGATGTTCAACCCTTGTGGTTTTAATCAAACCAGGGCTGAAGGAGCTTATTTTAGATTTCGTGACAAGCAATCAGTTAATGAGACATTCAGGAATGGGTCAGGTAAAGACAAGAGAGGAGTGTGCAGGTAGGTACCCCTAACTACTAAATTAGAGAAAACCACTCTAAGACACAAAATATAATAAAAATGCCTAGTTTTCAGAAATTTTCTCCACTAAAATTCTCATGCTTCCTTTCCCATTCAAACCTACCCACAATGTCTAAGCTAGGTGCAAAATAAGAGGAATAAATAAGCTGCCAGTGGTTTAGCTTGATAGGTAAAATAAATTTAAAGCCATGAGCCTGCTCTAACTGCTTTGCAGTCCAACTACTTTGGACTACATGAACTGTGAAGACCATTTCCAACATACAAGACTTTTTAATTCTAAATATATATTTAGATATGACAGAAATAAACAGTTTACAGACACAATCATATGGCAATTTGAATAATTCTTGTTGTTTGGAGGTTTAAGAAAACAAGTTTTTAAAGGATTAGAAGTCCCTTTTGCTGTCAATTACATTATTATTAAATTTATTTTCATAGCACTAATATTCTCCATCTACCTAATTTACAGCTATTATATGCAGTTTGGTCATCAATGCTTGTCACTACCAAATGCAGCTGAAGGAATGTCTCTAGGATTAAGGTCCGAAGAATGTCTTTGTATTGACTAACTAAACAAAGGCATGGTGCAAAATCACTAAAATAAGAAAGTTGCCAGGCCTTAGCTAACATCACTCTAGAATAGTTTAGGGAGAAAAAAAAAACCTTTGTTACCTTTACTTAGGTATGAGCTCACAGGAAAATAGAACACATAAGTAGAAGACTTAGAAGTGATGTATTTCTGTGAATCTGTTATCTTTCACTGCAATGCACTGATTCACAACTCTGAATAGACTATCAGAACTGGTCAGCAATGTGCATGGGAATAAGTTAACTCCTGCCTGAAATGTACAGTAAATTCAAGTATTATTGCAGCATGAGCTGCTAACAAATTGTTTTGACTGCAAAGCTCTGGAACTCCATATGATTCTATATCATGCTTTAAACCAGGAGTTTCAGCTGTGTCCAATCCACTTGACATCACTCCAGTGAAGTCTTTATGTATGGCCTAGCAGCTGCTCTGAAGGAAAAGAAGGAGACATGAGTCAGAGTGGGGTGTGTGTGTGTGGGAGACCCCTGTTTATTTTTCTTGAAATGTAATTTACCATTTGAATCTGTGAATTTGAATATAGATCTCTCCATTTTGCTAGCTCATACCTTAGATGAACATACCATACTTGAGATTAAGCCTTAGTACTCAAATATCCCAGAGGTACACACATCTACTATTTTCTGAGAGACTGCTGCTACAAAAGTGGTTAAAAATGTATTTGTAAATTAAAGATATTTCTAAAACAGATACATCTTAGGTTAGCATTCAATAAATACTAACATTTGCCTCTGTAACCCGGGTTCAAACAATTCTCCCATGAACAGGGATTAGAAGACCTCTTGATTCTCTTTCAGTCAACACTCAGATGGCTATTTTAACTTTTGATGAAATGATTCCTTCGTTTATATCTTTAGATGAAATATCATTTATTCTTACAGCTCCAAGACAGCAATTTCCCATATTTCTAAATATATAAAGAACTCATAGCTCTCACTTTCTCAGACACATACACAATAGCAAAATATTACCTCAATGCATTTTTTTTAAAATCATGTTGCCTCTAGTATGACTCCAGACTACCTTCCCATAATACTGTAGTCTTTAAATACTTTATATAAATTCAGGCTACAGTTTGATAATGTGATCTGGGAATGTAACTGTGTCGTTTCTGTTTTTATATGAGTTTCTCAGAAAATATTTTTACCTATTTAAGATTGTGAATTGGATGTCATATTTGTTTGTTGTATATGAAAAGACTGGATCAGAGAATGTCTCACCTTATTTTCCTGACTGTTTGTTCTCTAGAGACTATAACTTCTTCAAAAAGAAATCAAACTACCTGGCAAACAATAAGAGTTGATGTCTAATAGAAACTTAATAGCTTGAGACAAATGCATCAGTCGCCCAAAGAATATGTGGCTGATGCAAATCTGAAACCAGTCTTAACTCTTGTGCAATTACTACAGTTCTGGAAAATAGGAATATTCTATGAAATTTTTATGTGACTAAATGTCTTCATAAGCTCATTCTATAAGCACAAATAGTTTATTATTCCCTGTAAATCATATTCATTTGAAGAAGAGACTATAAATAGGTGTCAGAGACTGAAATGTTGTAATTTATGGCCTAAACATCTTCATGAAGGACCTTTGTCTATTATAGCAAAACTGTATTAAAAAAGCTGCAGAGAGGGCCACCCCACCCTGAACAGGCCTTCTGATGGAGGCCCTGAACTGCTCCCTGATTGAGATAAGACAAAGTAAACAGAGCTAGGGGAGAAAAGAACATATTCCCAGATGAATTAAACTTGGCCCCCTCGGGGCGGAGACAGCAGCCTCAGGACTATCAGCCCCAGGACTATCAGCCCCAAGGATATCAGCCCCAAGAATATATGAAACATCCTTGGGACCCTGGGGTGGGTCATTTGTTTCTACCTATCACTTTCTTTGTCCCCCCACCCCCCATTCATACTTCTCTTTTTCTTTCTTTCTTTCTTTCTTTCTTTCTTTCTTTCTTTCTTTCTTTCTTTCTTTCTTTCTTTCTTTCTTTCTTTCTTTCTTTCTTTCTTTTCTTTCTTTCTTTTCTTTCTTTCTTTCTTTTCTTTCTTTCTTTCTTTCTTTCTTTCTTTCTTTCTTCTTTCTTTCCTTTCTTTCTTTCTTTCTTTCTTTCCTTTCTTTCTTTCTTTCTTTCTTTCCTTTCTTTTCTTTCTTTCTTTCTTTCTTTCTTTCTTTCTTTCTTTCTTTCTTTCTTTCTTTCTTTCTTTCTTTCTTTCTTTCTTTCTTTCTTTTTTTTTCTTTCTTTCTTTCTTTTTCTGTCTGTCTTTCAGTCTTTCTTTCTGTCATCTCTCTTTCTCTTTCCCTCTTTTACTATGAAATAAAATATATCAATTTTTTGCATCCAACCTCGTTTGGTTTTAATCACATTTTTGGGTGTGTTTTGAATCTTTCTGCATTCTTATCAATTTTATTCACAGAGGTATAGCTGCCTTTGGTCTTCTGTGCTAAATTGGTTCCTAACAATAGGAAAGCTGAAATAAAGTGCATGAAAGATGACAAAAACAACTGTGATGATACTGTCTTTGCATAATACAGCTATATTTCTATTCATAAACATCTCACCCCAAAATAAAAATAAAAATAATAATAATATCCTCAAGAAGTAAGAATAGGCAAGAAAAAGAAAGCAGTAGTTTAAGAGGGCAGTTAAGTCCATAAGGTACTCAGTACAGCTGGTACAAAGTTGAAGCCTTTAGTAATTGCCTCTAGCAATTTGAGAAATTTTAACGATATTTGAAATTTCAGAAAACAAATGTGGAAACATACTTGTCTTCTTTAAAAGTTAAGAACCAAGTGTTTATATTTGCAGACTTCTTGACTGGAGCAATAAAACTAGAATAAACTCCCTTAAGTACATGGAGAAACAGAAAGAGATGAGGAGAAGTCATCATGGATTTATCACGAACACATACTGTTAACCATTCTAATCACCCTGTCTGACATGGTAGGAGACCCGAAAAAGAGAGGAAAAGCAGCAGATGTCATAACTTACCTTCCCTAGATCTTTTGATGTGACATTCTGATAAACAAGCTAGAAAAGCATGATGCAGATAAAAGGGGTGTAAACCAGTAGGAAAATTGTATTTGGAAAGTTGTTATTAGTCATTCCCTGTCAAAATGAAGGGCTCTACCAGGAGCTGTTTTGCGAGGGAATGATCTATTTTTTACTATTACTTTTGTGAATGGTAGGAAAAAGGGAATGTTTAGGAAAGTGGCACATGAAATGAGGCCCTGGGGACCACTAGGAAAAAGGACTAGAATAGAGTGTCCAAGACAGATCAGACAGTGGAGTGGCAAGTAAGAAGAAAACAGTGCAGAACTCATGTACAATACACTACACCTCAGAAAAATAAATCTGACATACAGTGGGGAATAACCAGCCAGGTAGCAATAGTTCAGAGTCAACCTGGGAATTTCATACATACAAACTGAACAGAAGTTTAAATGTCACATTGCACATGAGGGACATCACATGCTGTTTGCAACATAAGAACTAATCTTTTTCTTTCGCATTAATAAGCCTTGTTTAGAGAGCTGCATTGAGTTTTCTGCATAAGCTGGAGGTAATCAGGGGGCAAACATGAGTGATTGGAGGCTTAGAAAGACATCAGCATTGATGAAAGACTGAATGACTGATGCCTGCTAAGCTTAGGGTGAAGAATGAGGAAATAGCATGATGAACTTTCAAGAATAAGTGGATAAACTGCTTCCAAGCCCATGGAGAGTCAAATAGGTTTAACAAAAGGAGCATAAAAACACATAATCACAGAGAAGCTATGATTTTCCAGAGCTATGTAAATCAACCCTAAAATAAAGTATATATTTTTTTTTTCTAATCTGGACTGATGAAGATATAGTTGATCCTGCCTTAGGGTAACCAAATAGTTTGAATAAGCTCTATTTCCCTCTCATTTCCTATGTCTGGACACCAGAACAGATATCTAATATCTTCATACATGCGTAATGGAGAAGGTAAAAAATACTTGCAAGTACTACTTCTAAGGAGTCTGTGAATTCATTCCTCACTAGCCAGTTGAAACATTCAGTTTATACTGATTAATTGTTTTCATTATGTGGAAAAAACTTGTGGAACTAATGATAATGCTAATTTTTGCATTTCAATGCTTTGAAATGACAATAGCATGGTAATGATGAGCCTCATTACTTTGTGCATTTTACACAAGCCATAGAACATGTACAAAACGTTTTTCTTATACAAGTCAGCCAGAAAATAAAGTTACTCCCCGTGCAGAGTACGTGTTTTGCTCCATTTATGTCTGTCAGCCTGTTTTCACATTATTTTTGTCAAATGCAGAGTGAGATAACTTGATATAGTTAAAAATGTAAATCCATGTTTAACTCAGCACAAACTAATGACGAACAACCAGATAACAGCCACACAAACTCTATTGATTGAGTTTTCTGTAATGATCATGGAAGTATCTGAATATGAATTCATAAATGTACTCATGGATGGAGTGAATTTCCTTTTTTAGTGACAGGAATAATCTCCAAATATTGTCTTCTAGCACAAGATAGGTGTCTAGACAGGAAAAAAAAAAATAGGAGTATCTAAACTGAGTCTAAAAAATAGCATCAGATTATCAGGTCAGGACCACTATGTTGCTTGTTTAAAGAGGAAAAAACCAAAACAATAGTGTTTCTTGACATTAAAAGAACTAGTTACATCTATCATCACAATTATTACAGCACTCAGGTTTCCCTGGAAATCATGCATGCTTGCGTACTGTGCCAGGTCCTGCTTCACTTGGCAGATATGGTAACAACCTAAGGAGTTGCATGAAAAGATCTATTAACTTTTTATTCAGTCTCTGGGTATTCAGGATACAAACAACATTTTAAGCATAACATGAAGAATGAAACTTATCCCTCCATTTTCTCTTTCACTCTAGCCTGAAACATTTAGTTTCTTTTTATTTCACAGAATAAAGTTGTGACAAATCAGTAGGTAATCCTGGATGCTATAGTAGAAGGTTTTCTTTTTGGTAAAAATGCCTGAATTACTTTGTGATTAAAAAGCTCTGATTTCCTGTACAAGAATCCATCTTTTAATTTTGGAGCAGTTACTGTATATGGCTTTTTTAATGCTTCAAAATTCCACTTTTATTTTTTCATTAATAGAAAAGGAATGTTGCAAGATGTAAAATTTATCATTATGCCAATTGGGATTATATTTGTGTATTTATGTATTCATTAAAGAAAAGTCATTTCTCTTATTGAAACTGTAGGCTTGTACTGTCAAGAACATTTGTGAATGGGTTCTACACAACAGCTGGCATATATGTGTCTACAAATGCTGTATGTGTTACTCTTTTATTGACACTGTAAGAATTATGCTTTTTCCATCTGTTATTAACAAATATGAAGGATATATCCTTCAGCAGACTGCTAATGATTTAATTCTTTAAATAGTGTGCCTGCCAGATGACATAATGCTGACTCTATCAATCAATAGAATTTTACTAGGAGATCTGCAAGCTATGTTCTTAAAAGCCATTGGAGAGTAGCCTTTGCCCCTGCCATACTTTAGCACTGTTTTTTTATCAGTTCATGCTGATCAAAAGCAAGCACCTGACATACTGCAGCAATCATATCAGAACAGTACCCATTTTTGAAGTATTTAGAGGGGTTGTGCATAGTTGCAACCTAATTTCAGACTTGGACAGTATGTCCTGTGTAGGCTTTTCCTTTCCCACAAATGCAATGTTGTGCTTTAAAGACTAAGACATTCTCCAACATACTTGTCAAGTTAGTGCTTGATCAGAAAAGGTCGACAGTTATTATAGAGCAAAAAATATAGAAACATCAGAAAATAAGGAAATGGGGAGACATGAAAGCAAGTGGAATCAATCTCAGGTTCTGGTTATCTGGTTATCTGCAATCACACTCTGAAATAATTGAAAATCAAGATTTAAAATAAGTTAGCATTTTGAAGTTTTTTTTGTTTTTCTTCCTTGCCTTACCCTAGCAAGACAGAATGACTTGAAAGATTCTGCATGAGGGAAAATCTTGGTTTATGACTTTATTTACCCTCCTTCTCTGGAAGATTGCCCCTCACACTCACTTGCTGGATTGTGGAGGATTGTGGAGGACTGCAGGATTGTGGAGAAGAATTATTGAGATCATTGCTGCTGAAAAGTTGTGTCACCTTCTGTACAAGCTGAGGTCTTTCAAGCTTTATAGACTAATCCCATCATGACAAGCACTGCTCTACTCTAAAGGCTGTCACCCTAATCAGCTATTTATTTTGAAAGTGGTCTGAGTTTGATCTGTGTGCAGAAAAGTTTATTGAGATTATTATGACTGTCATCACCATTTTGACGACAGCCATCACCTTTTCAGTACCTAAAGAGGGTTTATAATAATATTGCTTTTTAAACTGACAGATAGTGTTGGACAAAGGGGAACACATTTAAACTAAAAAGAGGAGAGATTTAGGTTAAATGTGAGGAAGGAATTCCTTAGTCAGAGGGATGTGAAGTACCTGAATAGGTCGCCCAGAGAGTTTCAGTCATAGCAATGGTGAGCATGGGAATCTCTGCAATTACTATCACACTTAAGTCAGCAAGAACTATCTTTTGCTTTTGTTAGGAGGATAAACAACTGTGAATAATGAACCAACATAAATATTAAGTTATAAATAATAAAAATAAAGTAAAAAATTCATATAACTTCATGACATATATAATAGACTAGAATATTTTCTTTCTGATTCAGCATGGGAAAGCACATCCAGAAACTCAGTGCCACTAGAAAATAACCTAATCTTTAAGATAAAGTATAAAATATTTTCTTTGCACTGCTCAGCCCCCAAAATTCTTCAACTCCTACGCAATGCCAATAAAATTGTGTTATTAGATATCTGATATTAAATACAAATCCTTCTTAGTGGGAATAATGCAATCGTCTATACTATAAAGAAACAGATTTTATATGATGCTAAGATATTATTATTCCTTCAGTACTTAATAATACTATTAATATTCTACATGTCATCATTTACATCACTTCTCAAAATTCAATACATTTCAAAACAACAAAGTTCTATATTCTTACGCCTTAATATAATGAAGAACAGCTTGCCTTGGTGAGGTAGCTAGTTAAAAGAGGAAGAAATAAACATAGTTTTAAATTCACTCCAAGTGTCTCTTAAATGTTCTCAGTTATCTTTGCCCAGCAACTGGTAAGCCACTGTCACCAATCATTGCAAAAATGGTGCAGCAATTCTCAGGGAGCTGATTAACCTTAGAACAGCAGTCAAATTTAAAGTGCAATTAATAGCTACCTTCCCACTTAACATATATTCTTGAAACCAAGCCTTGCCTCTTGTCACTATTCTTAAATCTTGTATTGGCTGTAATTAATTTCTAAGGCAGGCAGGGCAGCTGTGCTTTGTTCTAGTACTGTAGTAATTTTGAGACTTATCAATCACTGCTTTCAAAAACCATTGAGATACCTGGGTGAAAGGCAGTGTTGCTACAGAAATCTGTATTGCTCATTCTTGTTCTCCCATAATGCAGACAGAAGAATGAAGGAATCCAGAAATTAAATAAAAAGTATGTGATAATGTCCTTAATGTAAAATTTTGTAGTGTTTTGGTGGCTCGATTCCTTCTTGTTCAAGTTTTTTTCCACAGTAATTGGAATCCCGGTGTACAGTGAACTAATTCTCCTGAGTTTACTTAGCAGGATTTCTGTTCACAGCCACATACTGTAGTTTTCATTAAAAGGATGATGACAAAAGTCATATGTTATCTTGAGTTTTGAATTTTGAACATAATAGAGTGGCACAAATCCCATTACACAAGCAATATCTATGCTTGGTCCCTTAATCAAAATCTCCCATATCATTCTCTTCCTGCAAATCTTCAAAGCACAGCAGCCTGTGACTGTTCTGGGGGAATACAGTATTCCCTCAGGCAACCAGGTAATTTAAGGCCCCTTCATAATCAATTAATTGCTAAATATCTTCTGTTTTGTGGTATGTGTATCTCCAGATTCAAGAAGCTAGGTCAGGGCTCTTAAGCAGTAAGAGATCACAAAAAAAAGAAAGACAGTAAAGATAGAAAATACAAAACAAAGCAACACAGGTGATGTAAATGTCATTTGCTTGCAAAATGATGAACCAAAGAACTGTCCAGGGGAATTAGCTAGTGCTGAATAAAAAATATTCAAAATATTAGCTAGCAGCAGGCAAGTACCCAGAGGAAGCGGAGCTTGTAGGATTCCATTGGTTGGCAGATTCATACTAGTGGTGGCCAAATCCACAAAACATAACCAGAAACTAAAATAAATAGATAATGAAAGAAAACGCCATCTTATGTCTAGAATGCTTTTGAGAGAATGAGGCAGTCTTTCACAGGGGATAGATGATGCTCTATTTATGAATCATAAATAATGTCACCATTTTTTGGTTTCAGTAAAATGGCAACATTGAGCTCTGTTTAAGAATTTAAAAGAACAGTGGGGAAATATTTTTAGTTAAGCAATGTATTTAACATTCTTATACAAAAGTAGTTTTCATCTAGAATAAGATGTCAATCTAAACATTTAGTTATGATATCATAACTATCATGTAGGGTTATAAATATGTGTAATTTAATGCATATATTTTCTCAAATAGATGTGGAACCTAACCTAAATAATATGTTTAGCAATAAAAATGAGCGCATGATTTTCAAATTTGCTAACCATCAGAGTAAAATCATTCCAGAAACAACTCACTAACATATATTTTTGATGATAACACTGTACCCACACTGTTTGAGCTTAAAATAATTGCATATTTACTGCAAAGCCCTACCAGCACTGTGGAACTGGCCAATGTTATAGTCTAGTTTGGGGACAGTTTCTAGGACTGCACAATAAAAAAAGCTTCACTCTGATCTCATTTAAGTGTGATACTGCAATACAGCTGTAAAATAATGCATAAGAGCACGTATGTATGCACATGTAACTATGAATTGTGTTACGGGCATGTCTTGGGTCTGACTGAGAGAGTTCATTTTTCCTTAGCAGCGCTGTGCTTTGCCCTGGCAGCTAGAAGGGTGATGACTGCCCCGTCCTCCTGTAAAAAGGGGTGGTAGGAGAGGATTCTTTCCGAGAGATTTCTCTTAACATATATATACATATACATATATATATTAAAAAAAAAAAAAAAAAAAAAAAAAAAAAAAACCCACCAAAAACAAACCGCAAAGGCGGCAACAGTTTATCTGAGAGCTGTTTATTGCTAGAGGAAGATAGGCGTTCCCAGCGAAGGGAGCACAGGGAGCAGGGCGCACACGGAGCCCGGCCCCAGCCCGCCGTACCGCGGGGCGCTGCCGGCGCCAGCCGGGCACACGGAGCCGTGTGTGCCCAGGCCGCCGTGAGGCCGCGCGGCTCCCGGGCCGGGCCGGGCGCCATTTCCGAGCGGCGGCGGCGGCGTGTCCCTGCCCCGGGCCGAGCACGGGCTGCCGCGGCCACGGGCGCTCCCGCGGCGCCCTCAGCTCCCGCCGGGCCGCGGCGGCTGCGGGCGGCGGCTCCGGGGGGACGCGGCGGAGCCCTGCGGGGCCGGGGGCTGCGGCCGCCTCGGGGCAGCGGCGGAGCGGGGCGGGGCCCGGGCGGACAGGGAAGGCGGCCGGGGAAGGAGCGGGACCGCGGGAGAAAAAGGCCCGGGGGGAAGGAGGGGACCGAGCGGAGCCTCCGGGCGAGCCCCGGCTCCCTGCAAGAGCCCCAAATCAAACGAGCCCGGGTTGTGGCGGTGCAGTTCACTGGTTTATGTGCCAAAGGCCCTCCCACAGCCCGATTCCACCAGTGATGTCCCTCAAGGGTCCGTGCTGGGGCCAGTTCTGTTCAATATTTTTATTGACGACATGGATGAGGGTATTGAGTGTTTCATCAGTAAATTTTCAGACGACATATAATCTAATTTCAAATATTTTGGGAATTATGCCAGGAGCCATTGATTCTGAGTGCCACTTTTTGAAGTCAAATTGTTCTTTATGATGGAATGCCAGGTTAAATCCGGTTGGACCCTGCATCTCTTACCACCAAATTTCTATTTTGACTCTGTTCCCTGCTAATTCCTCAAAAATATTTCATTACTTATTTCAGAATGTACGTGCAAATGTGTGTGTAGCTGTTCCATCTAAAATTGTTTTATCTTGATCATTTATCTGTAATTGTTTGGATTTCTACTCTGAATTTAAGTGCTCTATATGAATTCTTCCTTATAAAAGTACCCCTCAATCAAGCTCTATGTTCTCATATTCATTGTCTTAATTGTTTTTAGATGAACTCTTATCACCACAGAGTAATATGATCCGAAAGCTCAAATACTAATCTGCTTCTCTATTACAAAACATAGTTTAACAGTTCGGGCTGATTTTAATTTCCAAAGACATTTTATAATCCCTGGTGTTCAAACTGAATTATGTGTGAGACCATGGTATTTTAATAGCATAGCACATGTATATTAGTTGTTTTTTTTTTAATATCAAATGTGTAAAATGTCTTTAAATAAGAAAGAATTGCAAAAATGGACATGCTGGCCTGTATTTAATACAGTGTAATAAACCAGATTGATATAATGCTATGATGTATTATAGTAGAAATCTGAAATTCTGGAAATTCCTTGGTAATACCAAAAGAAATTCTAGAAATGCTTTTTAAATTATATTTGAGAAATTCAAAATTTTAAAAAAACAGCCTTTCGAATGGTTTGTTGTGTTTGCAATATTTGGCTGAACAACATTGTTGCTATTTATTTACACATAATTCTGTGGCTAATATTTTTGTTTTTAGTTTAAATTGATTGAATTATTCCATACTGCTGGTTCCAGAATTCCGCAGAATTTCCTGTGTTCCACAGAATTCCTCAGAATGAGAGTTTCCTCATCCCAGAAGAAACAGGAACTCTAATTAGAAGAGTTAGAAGCCAAAGACAGTCAGTTCTGTAGTAGGCCTTTATTCTAAAAATGGTGCAGGTTTACACAGATATGCATGTAGAGTCTAAAAGTAAAATTCTGTGATTGAACTTGTTATATCAGAACAATTCTGTTTCAGAGAACGTCTGAAGTACACTTACCACCGCTTAGATTAACTCATCTAGAACTGAACCATCAATGAAGAATTTTGTTAAAATACAAAATATGATCCTCCGCATTGGAAGACAGTTTTTCCTGAACAAAACAATTCCACAGCAGCAAGCTGTCTAGAAAATAGCTGCACCTCAGGGTCTCTTTATTCATGCTTTTTTCTCTTTTATAGGCTAAAGATTACCCAAAACGCTGATGTGATTTCTTTGACAGATATACAGCTCTGGGTGGCAGTTGCACAAAACCTCAACACTTTAGATTCTTTCCTACTGAAAACCACACAGAAAACCCACATGGGATTTTAGTTCATACTACAATTTTTATTTATTTTCCATAGATAATATTTAAATACCTTTGGAAATAAACTTTTTTTTCCAGTTAATGTTCACTGGCTATGAATAATGGAATTCATAAGTGTAACTCAAATGAACACATAAGTTTAAAGTACAAGAACATCATAAATATTGTTTCCAGCTCTGTATTGACTACTTATGTCCACAGGAGGCTTCAATGTACTGTTATTATAGATGGAGCACCTAGAAATCAAAGGTATTGTGGAGTAACACTTCAGTATGATATATAGATTAAAAAGAGCAATTCAGTTTTAAAGTGTGAATTAAGCATTGTAACAATGAATCCATGGTGACCATTCAAAATGAATTTCAAGAAAAAGAACAGTTTATTTGCTTCATTAAAACCTGTGAAGCATTCAGACTGAATAACGTAAGCAGAATGCCCAAATATAAATCTTCTTAATTTACATCCAGGGTTTCATTATGCATATTTTATAGCACACCGCAGAACTTTAATTTACAGATTTTTGGAACTTTACCAACCCCAAAGAAGTGCTAAACATGCCTGTCGGAGCATTTAACCAAAGTCACAAGAGATTTCCTTAATGAGTGCAGAATTATCATTTATTTGCATTCTTAGTAGATTTAGAGCACTAAGGCCTATTAACAAGATAATGCTAAATGCTATTTGAATGTTAGTCTTCTGCAAACTATTCACTAAAATGAATAACTGAAAGTACAAATTTCATAGTATGTAACTAAATTGAGCCAGCATTTGCTCAGCTCATTTAGGTAGGTAATTTGACTCAATATGGCCAGTTACTGAACAATGTGCAGCTGAACAGACTCAAGCAAATAACTCAGATAAAAACTCTAGAATGCATCTCTACTCTTCGTTCACCTTTACTGTTAATTTTTCTAAATATTTAGCAATATATACAGGATGAAATAATAACTTGTCATTACAACCTCCATATATAACTAGGGATATTTTTTCTCCTTAATATGTATCAGTGAATATAATAATTATTTTACAAAACTGCCCACTGAAAAGAATTGTAATCTAACTGTGCATTACAATTCTACAGATTGGAAAAGCTCAGTTTTCCAGGACTAGAAGCTACAGTGTTTTTCAAGGGCTTGGGATAAAGAAAAAGTTAAGAAGATAAAATCTGATATCTGTTGATGAAACAATAATTATTTCTATGACAATATATAATTTTAGCATATGTCTTAGTGAAATAAACGACTTCTCTGAGCACATGGGATCTGGACTGACAGTATTTCTTATGCCACACATAGCTATGTAAGTAATTTTAATTAGGAGCTGAACAGATTTATCATAGCAAGACCACAGTTGCTTCGAAAACCATTAAAATTAGAATTACTTGGCTAGCATTATCAAAAAATCATAGAAGTTTGGGTTGGAAGTGACCTTAAACTTTATCTAGTTCTAATGGCCTGGCATGGGCAGGGGCATCTTCCTTGGAACAGGTTACTCAAAGTCCCATCCAGCCTGGCCCTGAACATTTCCAGGGATGGGCCATCCATAGCTTCTCTGAGCAATCTGATCCAGTGCCTCACCATTTTCATAGTATAGAATTTCTTCCTAATATACAAGAATTAATTAATTGGTGTTTCTTCCTTCTCAGAAGAGTAAGTTTTGTATTATTCTGAAAGTAGGAAGACACAAAACATCTAGCATAGATGTACGGTTTGAATTTTAATTGTTAATATTTTTTTTTGCCTTTTTGTTTTTGGACTGTAACTTTTGCTGTACTGAAACCTTTGGCTCTCAGTGTCTCTACAGTGCAAATCTGGATGGCAAGTTCAAGGAAACAGAGAAATAGGGACTTAGTTCTTATTTTTCTAAATGGCTTCAAAGCAGGCAGTAAAGACCCTACAGTCCCTCTCCTTAACAGAGTCATCATCTAATTTAGGAAGGATTTCTTTGTGCTGATTTATCCAGTTGCACAACAGCATTTAGATCTGAGGTGGCACAGGTTAAATTTGTACTCAACAACAGCTGTATTCTCTGGTATTTTAGTAGAGCTTGATTACAAAACAACACAACTCCTTTTCCATTCATACAACAAAAGATATCGTTAAACCAAGGGGGAGAATTGTAGACATCTATGTTCTATTCCTATATGCAGCTGGGACAAGGCAAACATCTGAATATCAAGTTGCAAAAGGTCACACAAAATGTATGGGTTATTCGGTATATACCCAGTCCCCGTACCAAACACTCAGGCTTCATGCCAATATTGAGATTGCTAAATTCCAAAACAGACATCGTTTTTGAAAATTTTATAACTCTACATCCATTACATAGCTGAACATGCATACCTAAAACCCAGAAAAAGAAATGCAAGATGATTTTCTTACTGATTTAAGGATATTTAGCATGTGGCATGTTTTAACTTATTTTAAAAATTACACATTTTGACAGTGTAGATGACTTGGCACAAAATGATCCTTGGAAATTTTTTCATGAGATATTCTTCTGGACCAGGCTATGAAGCTATATCATGTAGAGGTAAGAATTTATGTAAACACAGAGATAGCTTAAAAAAACCCCAAAAAAACAAACCAAAAAACCCCAACAAGCATTAACAACTAGATCAGCTGAATTATATACTAAACATTTGCAATTTATTTTTAAGCTATTGCTACCTGTAAACAGTGAGGAATTTATGAAATATTTATTCATTATATAATGAGCGACCTCTAAAACTCCTGATTATCATTTTGTTGCTCAATAACCCTATTACTGCCTTCAAAGGCAAATGCTGAAACATGATCACATTCTTAAAGCTTTATGATACATTTAGTTATAAGGATCACATATTAATGTGAAGCTTAAGTTGATGCAGAGAAAATAAAATTAGTGAAATGCACCTAACTTTCACTATTATGGACTAGACAAATTGCATGCAATTTAAAAGTAGCCAAGGACAAAGGATGAAAAAAAAGAAGTATCCAAACAGAAAAATGTACATCTAATAAAAGACCAGAAAAATATGTGCAATTCCTGGTTCTGGTCTGTAATAATAATAGCTATGGATAAAATCTTAAAAATGTGACCAATAAGAATGAGAAAAAAAGATGGAGATACCCTATGAAGCCTAAATAATTTCAGCAGTGCACTAACTCTAAACTTTTATACACATGTATATATTTTTCATCTTAAAAAATTGATAGATGTACCAAATCATTAACTGGCAAATAGTTATTCCTAGATACAAATTAAATTTTTGCTTTATTTTTTAAGATTTTGCCCCAAAAATCTTAGTTTGTGGTCCATATAATCTTATATCTAACTCAGATTAGAAAATAAAAATATGTCTAGAAAAACAGCAGAAAGAGGAGAAATTACTTAAAAAGATATAGTGTTGGGAGAATAACTTGCAACATGAATGGGGAATGTTATTCCCATTACTTCTTTTATCTGTTTGGGTATGTGACTCTATATGCATGCAAGTATATTGTGTGTATATCTACCTCATGATTCTAGAGCTTTTTCATCTACTATTGTAACAAGTTAAGAAATATTTCTGCCCTGTGTAAGTGGATAGGACATTTTTCAGTTTTGAACAAAATTCAAAGTGTTTTATGTTCCTCTACAAAGCAACTAGTGATTTTCTTTCTTGCTGTTTATGGAAGCTTAGGAATTCCAATACAATCAAGTCTCTAAATGACAAGCACCTTTGTACGGGGTGTTCAATTCTTTTGTAACATGTACCATTGGACTTGCCTTGTCACAGGAAGCAGCAGGCAATGTCTTACCATTAAAAAGAATATAATATATATATTAATATATAAGATATATATTAATATAAATATGTAATAATAAGAATGTTTCTTTTTCCTTTTAATCTGACGTTTTATTACCAGGAGAAATTATGTCAATGTATGACTCCCAGGCCCAGAATAGCTGTAAAATAAATAAATCCATTTTATCAGTAAATCTTGCACTACTGCTGCTACAGATTCAAACACGTACATTGGTAGGTCTCTGAATCAGTATCAATAAATACTGCAGCTTACCCCACTTGGTTTCCAGACGGATAAGGTTTTAATTATCCAGCATCAATCACATACTGTACAGAACCACTGTACTTAGGAGATCCACAAAGTTTACTGAATAGAATGTAATACAAGAACCCTAGGGACACTGACAGTTGTTTAGACTCTTGAAAAATGTAGACTATTTTTAGTGAAATGAAAGATTTTGTGATTACTTTCAGAAAGATCCATTGACATAGTGTATTTACTGACATAATGTCATATATATCATAGTGTCATATGTCCTTAAAATGCAATTGCGACTGTTCAGGAGACGAGCAGAAAACACAAATTGTTATTTTCTTTTTCTGAAATTTTAGGCTCAACATCCTTTGAATAAGGATGTGTTACGCAACAGAGAGTTTCTTGGATTCATTGTTTTGCTGAAGAACTGCATGTAGTCTAATTCTCCTGAAAAACATTTTATTTTTAAAATCATAGTTTAATGTAAAATTAACTTCCAGGGAAGGTTATGTTTATGTAATTCTCCATTTCAAGCCAAGAGTAGTGGCACACTCAAGTGTATCTTTCTGATTCTACCAGTAGCTGCATTCTAGATCAACAAAAACATTTGTCTGTCATGCTCAAGGTGTTAAGAGAATATGCTGAGATTCAGGAAATTTCTAGAAAGACAATGGATCCATTATAATTCTTTGAGAATATTATTTTTTTAATGTCCCATGGACTTGGTGTCAAATTAGAATTCTAATTTATTTTTTTATCCTCAAAAACTTTTTTGTACTTTCCCTATGGGACGGTAGTTAAGCACAGAATAAGAGTCAAATAAACATATCTTTTCCATATTGCCAACATGCAGTGCTGCAGTCTTCTTGTAGAGTTCATTAGCTTGTTAGAAAAATGTCAACAGAAGGGAAAGACATGGGGAAAAAAGGTATGCTATGAAGTTGAAACAGATAGAAGGTCCATCAGCAATGGAAGAAAATCCATTTGGATTATTTTTCCCTCAAAGATTGTTTAGTGATAAGTATGGAGGGGAAAAAAAATAGGATGCAATGTTAAAAGTGTAGTAAAGAATTACTGATTTAGTAGCTTAATCCTGAATTTGTTGAGAAATAGAGTGCATAATATTCTCATAAAGCTGCCAATAATCTTACAGAATCAGTAATTTTCTAGAACACAGTACAAATTTAAGAATCAAGCCAGACTTCAGAATCCTTTGGTTCGCCACATGTTCACCTATGGCATTTGCTACACGTTAGGTGTAGCAAAAATTGTTAAAATTTACAATATGCACATCCTCAGATGGCACGGATATTTTGGTGAGAGACAAATACCGCATTCTTGAGTCATTATCTGTGACAATTATAAAAGTCTACAGTATCATGGACTATATAAGGAAAGGGTGGTACTAGTGAAATGCAACACAGCTACATAATTTTCTTTCACTGTAACTCTTTTTAGTATTTTTGTAGGTAAGTTTGTTTTGTTTCAGGAGAGTTTTGTGTTTTCTTGAAAATCAAAAAAAATTAGTTCTAATAGCGACAACATACTAAACCCCATTCGCATTTTTTATACTTTTCGAGTGTTATAAATTTGAAGAAAAATTCCTGCTGCTTCTTCTCCATGGCCATAAAAAAATAACTTCCTTGTAGTAGGATCTATTTTGTTAGAATAATACAAATTCACTATTGAAGGTTTTTCAAATAATTTTTTTGCAAAAAAGAAATGGGATAAAATATATCTTATTTCTGAAGCTACTAGAAAATTGCCACTCGTGCACTCTACTGCTACTACAATATTATGTTTTCTAATTTTTCCCTGTTGTTTTAATATATAAACTTGTGAGTGATCATGGGGAAGTATTAGGATAAGAATTTAGGAATCTTTTAGTATTCAGAGGATGCAGACTTCTCTTTTTTCAGTGTTTCTCTTTACCAAAATATCCTCACTCTGCTTTCCATGCCTGAAAATATTCCTGTCTTACTGTTAAAAATTATCATTTAGTATTTTAAAGACACTAATATTACAATGTGCATATATTACAACTGATAGCCTGAATTCTGAATTGCTCTTTTCCAAATCCCTCATTGCAATAGACTGAGGCACTCAAGGTTACTAGAAGTGCTCTTAAAAAATAACAGGATATTTCACACAGCACCATCAACAGCAAAGTTCTGGACAGTTCTGCTACAGGAGATTATGGAGACAGTAAATATCAGGAGTTCAGAAGAAACAAAATTTCTGCCCAGAATTCCATAAATCCATACTAGAAGGACAAGCCATGAATAGGGAAATAAGCCACAGAAATTGTCCAGGCTCTCATGCTTATCCAAAACTGTGTGCCTTCTAGGAACTCTTTGAGTGAGAATAACAAGCTACACAGATGACTGGTCTGACCTAGTAGGGTATTTTATACTGTTTTACATTCTTACAAACAACAGCTTCTCATCTCTCACTTCTGTAAACACGTTTCCATCTATATCTCTATATATAGCCATTTCTATGTTTCATACATAAACAGGAGTTTTTGTGATTCCTTCCAAAACCTGAATTCACTCTCAAAAGCAGCCCTAGTTTATGGTGACTCTGGGAGCCTGCTTCTGTGATAGGTGACATTAAAGAAGACATTCCCACTGCTTTAGATTATTTGATCCAATGCAGTTATCAATGCTAAAGGCAATTTCCCAAAATTGTGTAGCATGAAAAAGAGGTCACTACAGAGTTCAGAAGCTGTTTCTCTGCCCTGTGCCATGAATGGTTAACTTCCAAAGATCCTGATTTTGTATATATGATGGAAAAGACATCAATCCTAGGTAAAAGCAAGGGAGGAGTGACCAAAAGATTTTGGCCAGAACATGAGGAATGATGCTTACGCTGGTTTAAAGCATCATTAAATAATTCAGATAGAAGGGACCTCAGAATGTTTCAGGACAAACCTTCCTGCTCAAAGCAGGAACATGAAATCAGACCAGATTTCTCATGGCTTGATAGAGTCTTTAAAACCTCCAAGGATACAGACTGTATCCAGTGTCTAGGTCCCTCTGAATGGCAGCTTTGCTCTCAGATATGTCAACAGCTCATCCAGCCCCTCTCCCCCACAGCCCAGCCACACACACACTTTGATGTCATCTGCAATCTTGAGCATGGCACACACCATTCATCTCCTCCAGGTCACTTGTGAAGATAATAACCAGGACAATTCCCAGGACAGCCCCTGCAGTACTCATCTCTTTACATGCCTCCAGGTTGATTATGACCTATTAGCCACTGCCCTCTGAGGGTGACCATGCAGCAAAATTTTTAATGCTGTGTACCCACTTGTAGCATAATGTTGGGGCTTTTATGAAAATATACTGTGGGACATGCTGTTGAAAGCCTTGTTAGAGTTGATACAAATGATGTCCACTGCTCTCCTGTCATCCACAAATCCATCATTTAATTACAGAAAGCAATCATGCTGGTCAGGCATGATTTGCCCTTGGTAAATCCATGGTGACTGTTCTAAATCATTTTCTTCTCCTTCATATGTCCAGAAATGTGTTCCAGGAGGACTCAGTCCCTGATTTTCCCAGCTGTGTCAGCTAAACCAGGACATCTGGTCATTTCAACCTAATTCCACTTTCAAATTAAACTCAGGTCATACAAGCCAAATATTCACCTTCAGACAACAGCATCTGTCCCACTGATCAAAGCAGGAGTGTGGATATGCATACATGAAAGTGATAATAAAATTATCTCTAATGACAAATAGCTTCTCTTTGTAAGCAATTTCAGTGACTGGCAAAGGAGAAGGAGCACTGATGAGAAGGTGTAGACGTCAGAAGTGTATTGCATTTCAAGATTTGAGGAAAATGGCATAGGTGGCTCTTTTAGATCTATGGCATTTCTTAAATTTCATTCACTCTCTATCTGTAATCTGTATACTTGTTGAAAGAGTATGGTTGTCACAAATGTCATATAATCACTTCATGGTCATAAATTAGACAGACAGATATATACATTACCAGGGTGCAACTGGGGCTAGTGCCAGTCCTGAGAATATGACACTTCCCTGAGGCTGGGCCAAAGCTGTGCCAAAACACCAGCCTGCAGGTGGGGAAAGCTGACAGGAACCACGCTCAACACAGCCTTGGGGGAGTTGAGCAAGGCTGCCATGCATGGAGCCAGGCCAGACCATCAACCCCTGCAGGTCTCAGCTTACACCAGGAGCAGTAGCTGTGCAGGAGGACTGTGGCTTCACCAAGGACTGAGCGCCTGTGCCATGCTGAAAACAGCTCCTATGGGCAGGTGTCAGCCCTGCCCATGCCTCCCCACAGCACTCCCAGGAGACTCTCTCCTCAGCCACCACTTCTATGGGACTGCTTAAGGCCACACTGGTCCCCAGCCCTACTGGCCAAACCTCCTAAGAGATGTGCTCAGGGTCCTTACACATGCAGCCATAGTGAAAACTACTGCTGCAGTCTACTGTAATTTTTATATGGAAAGTCAGCTGTTGTCTTCCTCTCAGGTGCTGTCTATCAGAGTTGTTAGGGTTGGGATGGACCTCTGGAGATCATGCAATTCAACTCCCTGCCAAGGCAGGGTCACCCAGAGCAGGTTATGCAGGAATACATCCAGGTGGGTTTTGAGTGTCTCCAGAGAGGGAAAGTTCATGACCTCCCTGACCTCCCTCCAGTGCTCTGCCACCCTTTGTGTGAAATATGAAGAAGTATGTTGACCAAAAAAGAAGTATCTTCACTATTCTTCATTAGCAGTCTCAAGCACCCAATCCTGAATTTCACAAACAGGCTAAAAATCTTATGCATAATATGTGTATATGTTTCACATTTACACAATTTGAAAACATAAATTCAAGTGGGGTTTTAGCCTTCAAAATCAAATATCACAACAGTATTATACAATCAGTCATGCACTGTTTGTAATGTTTGAAAAATTGCCTAGAGAATCTATACCAAGTTCCAGTGTTTTCTTGTTCCCTATATTTTCATGCTTTATTATGATGATCCTAAGAAGGGAAGACAAGTTGGTATAATCTATCCAGTAAGATTTTTGCAAGTTCATTTGTGTTAGCTTAATATTATTTCCTGCCAGTACTTCAAGACTGAAACAAATTGTTTAGCCTATTATGAAAGACTTCTGTGTTTTCATTCCTAAATTAATGCAGTCACTAAATCATTGGCAAGACACGAGTACAGTGACAACCAGTCTCCTCTGAGGTTCCTTTGGAACAGAAGGATAATGAATTGACAGTTCAGGTTTATATCTTTTATCTGTGATTGTCACACTAATTTCTGGTTTTGAGGAATTTTAATTTATTTCAAGCAAATTTCCACTGTATTTTTCTATATTCTCATTAAAACCAATATAAAGAACCCTCAGAAAAAGCCTAGTGAAGCATTCAAATGCCCTGATATTAAGAGAAAAATCAATAGTTGATGTGTGTTTGTGTTTCTTAGAATCACTCTGGGTTTTTTGGTAGCAAGGTACTAGTTTATCAGTCTACACAGCAACATGCACAATATGTAAAGTGTAAACTGCTCTATTTTAATGGATGAATAAGGAACAGAGGAAAGGTTTAAGGAGGAAAAAAGAAAGGGAAGTTTTAAACAACAGAGATATTTGAAATTATACAATAATAGAACTTGTGTCACCTAATCTAGGACTTTGGCATAACATAAACAGCTTCAAATCATAATCTGTTAAGAGTGGACACTGCATATTCTAGAACACAAAGGTTTTCCCTAGTTCTTGCCTAGGATTTTGAAAGACAGACTTTGTGCAGCAACTTTATAACCACTCTTTTGTTCCTGTAGTACTGCTTGAGATTATACATGCAGCTAGTCTCAATTTTGTAGCCAAATTTCATATTAACATAGAATGTATTTATGATCACTGCTCTGAAAAGCATATTTGATTTATCATGTGTCTGAAATTGCACTGACTACTAATTTTCATTAATTCCTTTGTAAGTGGTCCTGATTTCTTCTTAATTCTCATATCTGAAATTTGTAAGGTAGCTTGTAGCCAGTCTGGAACTTACATGAGGTAAGTGATGCATTAAAAGAAAAGATATATTAGATTGCAATACTGGAAAGTGCTAGAATAGGATAGCAGTAAATCCAACACAAACTAGAAAAATTGATACACTGAAAACTTCTTCCTACATATTAGTCTTTCTTGTTTATTGTATGTCACTCAGGCACACCAAAATACTTACCTGTTCTACATTGTATCAGAAAGGTAGTGAAATGGGGAATATGTTGCACATCCATTTATCTCTTTTTATTGCAATCCATAAATGAAGTCAATAACTATGATAGCCTATCAATCTGTGTTAATAGCTGATGTATATAAAAGGAGATAGAGGAGTACAGTTGTCATTGGTTCATAATGGATGAGAAGGATCATAATTCCCTAATATGTGAAATAAATAGGTTTTTTACTCCCAAGGACTTCTAGGGGACCAATAAAAAGCTTGCTCTGACTTGAATCAAAATGATTATGTCACCATAATTTTTCTCAGTACTACAATCAAATAGCCTTGTTGCTGTTGATTACACATGTGCAATCCTGTGATGTTCTTTTTAATGTATTATAACTGAAAACATTTTGTTCCATTAGAGAAAATCTTAATGTTTGAAACTCTGATCAACTTTTAATCCTTACTTGTTTGATAATTAAGCAGGGCTTTAGTGACTTGATCTAAATAACATGATCATTGTGATATTCTGGGTGCTGTAGCAGTTATGTTTCTCTGAGATGCAGAAACAGATTGTCATATTTCTTTCCTTTACAATGTGCAGTGTGTCAAGCTTTAAGGTAGCAGTTCTCTACTTCTACATACCAGGCTTACATGAAGGAAATGATGAACCAAATGAGACTTTAATTTCATCTTCTTAGCAAATGACTTTTCTCTGTATCAAATATTTTCTTAGTTTATTTTTCAGGCAAGGTTTACAAACAGTTTTTACATGAAGTAACAAGGTATGATCCTCATTGGAAAGGGAAAGCAGTATTTGAAATATGTCCTCAGTGAAGAGTTCTCATAATCACAGCTTCATTCAGTAGAATTTATTTGTGGAGCTGAGAACTAAAATGAATTAAGTTTTCCTACTAGGTGATAAAAAAATTAATCCTTTCTAAAGGTGTTCAAATGTCATTAAACTCTCCTTACAGAGTGCTGTGATGGAGTCCAGTGAATTTCAGTATGGATTACAGAACTACAGAGGTTTTGGTGAGACATTTTTAATCAGTTTTCCTAAATTTACAATAATTCTATCTACTATAAGAGGATACAGGGTTGATTTCAAATCAGAACAGATCACAGAGCCCAGTTTTAAATAGTGGTCTGAAATCTCAGATTTGGCAGTGATTTGGAAAAGACTGAGATAACTACATGTAGCAAATTATTTTTCTTCTCTCTATGCACAGCCAGACAAGGAGATGAGGATAACTGAAATGGGATGTTTGATGTCTCAGTAACTTTAGAGAGATTTTAATAATGCAGTCCCTTTTATCCAAAGAAATAACTTTAAATTACTTCAAAGCACTTCATAAACATTACAAAATCTGAAGAGATTTAGGACTTGAGAGAGTAATGGATTAGATAAAAAGAATAATTAAAGTGAAGTTGTTGTTTGTGGCTTAACAAATCTATGAATAATAGCCATGGATTGCAAATATGACGCATGAATTTGGATATCTCTATTCTTTGTGGATAACATTAAACATGTTATTGTACCTGGTTTTAGAGCAAGTAAAATCATTGTTTTGGAAAAATGTCGCTTTTTCTGACACCTAAAATTAAATACTTAGTTACATTAAAAAAAAAATCGGCTACCTGAACTTCTCCCATGTTACTTTCAGCTGTGTTTCATTTATGAAAGGATGTGATCCAACCTTCACTTACAGGTTTTGACAGGTGTATTTTATTTTTTCATATAAAAACATGGAAACTTTTTATTACTGTAAAAGCTTAAAAACCTATTAAAGCTATATACAATATGAAAAAATAAAATTGTTTCTAAAAATACGTGTATATTCACATAAATGAATAACACTTTTACTTGGATTTATAATTTAAATATTTGTAGTTTTTTTAGTCCATATTGAAGTTTTAATTATTTAGGTTAATAAAAACCAATGATTTGCTGTACATCTGTATATTTGCCAGTCTGGTGAGCAGTGTCTGAGGGAACTGGGTCTGATTAGCCTCAGGGAAAGGAGGCTCCAGGGAGGACCTCATCAGTCCCTGTAAACACTGTACTGTCACAGGTAAGTAGTGAAAGCATGAGGTGTTTGCTGCCTACAACTACCTGAAAGGAGATGATGGTGAGCTGGGGCTCAGCCTCTTCTCCCAAGTAATAAGCAAGAGAACAAGAGAAAATGACCTCAAGTTGCACCAGGAGAAGTTTAATTTGTACATTAGGAAAAATTTCTTCAACACCTAAGAACCTAAGGGTTCTTGGGCATTAGAATAGGCTGTGCTGGAGAAGTGGTTGAAGTCACCATTATGGAGGTAATTCAAGATTTGTAGATATGGTGCTTAGGGACATGGTTTAGTGGCGGGTAGGCAATGCTGAGTTAGACTCAATTATCTAAAAGATCTTTTTCAACCTGAATATTGCTATGATAGCTCACATTTTCAAATTTAACAGCATATTTATTGTAACACCCAACTATCAGAAATCAAAGTCTTAACATGAAGATACTCTGAAAGTAAATACTACAGTAAGTGCTTAAAAAGGGGCACATCAGGATAACAAAATTCTGCAGCTATTTTTATAACTGAGATACGAGAAAGAGATTATTATAAACCCAAAATGGTTGCTGTGTTTACTATGTGGAGATATCTGAAGTTGCACAATATGAGTTTCTTGGGTTAAGAAAGTAACTGAAGATAATTGTATAAATTCAATCTTTTTCAGTTGCACATTAGACCTCTGAGACTAAGCATTGCACAGACCATGACAAATGTAATGTACTTTCTACTTTGTATTCTTTCCAAACCTAAATAGTTGCATGGATCTTGCTGGTTCTGGAAGTAGCTGTACAGTATGTATAGTCTTTTCCCTGATGTACATGTCAATGAAATAATTTGGATTTTTTTATTTAAATTAAGATTTTTCTTAAATGCACAGAGAAGGTTCGAAGTGGATTTAAGAGGACTGAGAATGTTCACAATCCTAAAGCTAGATTTCTAGAAGATTGCACAGGACAATAAATTAGCTGTTAAGCAATTAGATGTTCATAAAACTGGACCTGAAATCTGATACTGCTATGAGGTTTCCTAATTAAAATTAGAACATGTTTACAAAAAGGATAATGTAAGTATCTTTTCACACTGTCCTGGACTATTGTAGAAATTTGTGGCAGTTTCAATTTTCTAGTTACCCACTTTTCCTGGCTTTTAATGAATTCCCTTATCAAAGCTGAAAGTATTTGCACATCTTGCAGAATCCTTCAACACCAAATTTATCCCAGAGGTATTTCGGAATTAATTTTAATAGAATTTTTTTTTTTTGTGCTGGAGAAATCATTCTACATTTCAGCACTCTCCATGATATGACAGTGCTGCATACAGACATTTTTAATATTCTCTCCAGGTATACCCCTGTGGCTACTGCTAAGACTCCTTGCTCTACAACTGTTCCTGCTGGGGGAAAGGTGTTGCTATAGCTGCAGGCTAATAGTAACTGCCACTGCTGATTTGATGCCATTTAGTCTGTATCTGCAGAGTCAAGAAAAAACTATCTCTTTGCCTACCTACCCTTTGCATCTTTGGAGCTAATTACTTTTGCTCGTCAGTACCAAGATATTTACATGGCTTTGCCTGATGGAGTAGGAGCACAAAAATTCACTGCTCAAATTCAGATGCTCACAATCATGCATTATGTTAATGGTGACATTCAGACATACTTAAGGAAAAGCACAACAATATACCAAATTTCAAACTATTTAATTAACCTCTAAGATTTGAGTGAAATGAAATTATGAACACTTTGTTTAAAATGAAGTTTCTAAGCTAAGAGAGGGAAAAGGTCAAGTTAATGCACTTCACCTTCAATACTGTGAGCCATTTTTTCTCATTCATTCTGAAGTTTATAATAATTTGACTGATAAAGCAGGATCAAATTCTCCATTAATAAGCCACATCAAGGCCTAAGGCTTACATATCATATTGTGCTACGTATTTTCTTTTTCTCTTGATCACTGCCTAAACTCCATGTGCTGAATCTCAGAAATACTACCATGCACAGTCTTTTTGTGTCAGGACTATATAATAACGCCCAGAGAAGTTACGGATGCCCTACTCCTGGAAGTGTTCAAGGACAGATTGGACTGGGCCTTGAGCAAACTAATCTGGTCAAAAGTATCATTAACATGGTGGGAGGGTTGGAACTGGGTGATATCTAAGGTCCTTCCAATCCAAATCATTCTGTGATTCTATGAATAGCTCAATGCAAATTACAGTTATTTTCAGCATCTGACTATAGTACAAGCTCCTCTTAAGGCCTTCCTTAGCAATATTCATTTTTTCAGGCATAGCAGCGTTTCCTGCACTTTCACCCTTCTCTTTCCTTCTGTCAAGAAAGCTCTTCTCCTTACTTCAGGATAACTACTACTAGCTATCATGAACTGTAATTTAATCAAGAAATATTTCAGTTTACCGGAAGGCAAGATCACTAAGGTCAGTTCTGTGCTACCACCTGGAGTTCAGCTCAGAAAGTTCACTTCACCTTAAGCCCTACACACATTTTCTTCAGTGTAGACAAGTATCACATGGTTTGTGTTTTTTTCTCCTCCATATATCTTGTTTCTTTGTGGTTTTTACACTAATATGCACCTGATTTATGCTTAGATTGAAATTATAGCTTTTTTAGGGAAGAAATCCTGAAAAAAATCTGATCTTCAGATCATCTGCAGCTTGGCTCTTTGCCCCTAGCACTGCAGTTGATAGCATTAGTGATCTATGACAAAGGTGTAAAGAAATTTTGTAGATAATTCTACATCATTTTGTCTTCATATTTAATGTGCATTAGGCAAATTCAAAGAACTGCCTTTATTTTGAAGATCTTGTGAAAATATCAGCACATCCACTAAATTAACCATTCTAGGCTTAGTAAAGATTAAAATTAATTTGTTATTGAAGATTCAGTAAAACTTCAATTTCTCTCGTCTTTCATATAGTAGTGTGTGTGTATATATATATAACCAGAATTCTATCAGCACTTCCATTTTATTACTTTTTTTGACCGTTTAATACATCAAAGGAACTGTGTTTCTCTGGCACAGTGAGGTTAAACAAAATTTTTGCATGTAAGACATTTCAGTTACAATAAACATATATGAATTAGGATATGGACTGTGGAGCAATGATCTCTAAGCTGTTATTTCTGCACTCTTGCAGAAATATTTTTCAAACTTATAAGCTGTCTGTAAGTCATGATGTAGCAATCTGTTTCCTAGTGTTAGTTATAGCTCATAAAGAGAGTTTAAAAATTTTTGCAATATACTCAGTTCTCACTTCAGTCCCGGATTTATCTTACAGAGAAATTGTTTAGGACTTTAAATAGTGTTATTTGAATTCTAGGATTACAGACTAAATTTGACTCCCAGATTTGAAAGAACAGTCATCCAAATACTCCAAATGAACTGAAGGTTTTATGCAGGGATTTTTTGTTTGGTGTTTTTTTTCTTATATTTTTATTACAAAAGATGAAAATGTAACCTTTAACTGCTCAATTGAGAAACTGTGTGGTATGTATAAAAAAGGAGAGAAGAAAATAAAATGGTTTTTCTCAAAAAAAATCTCTATCAGGGCTGTAGCAAAAGACATTGGACTGAAATAAATGTAGAAAAACGTACAAAAGTTCAACAGCTTATCACAGGTGTAAAAGTATGAAGGCGACTGCATGCCCTCTGTAAGTAGCTGGAGTTGCAACACAACACTACAAAAACATTTCTTAATTGGCATTAAATCCCTTCTTGTTATTTACTGTTATGTGACACTTTTTTAGTACCTAAAGAAATAAATCTTTACTTAAATATTGCTAGTGAAATTATGAATTAAATCAAAATATTCCCTATAGGAGGTCCTATTCTTGAGATGCTCGAATCCTAACCAAGGACCTGAAGAAGCAAGAAATTAAGGAGAAACCAACATAAAAAGAATTTAAGATACTATAATATTACAAAGGGCTGACTTGGATAAAACTACAATCATCATTCCTAGGTACAACTCTGAGAATTAATTTACAATCAAAGACAAAAGGTTTCTGTAGGCAGAGCATCTTGCACAAAGGTTCTAAAGCAGATATACTAACAATATTATAAGATGGAGTCCACGGGGTTGACCCTCTTGTGTCTATTTGTGACTGTTGATTCTTACCCTCCCACCGTAGACCTCCATGAGGGGCATGACTCTGCCTTCTTGGTGACCTGCTGGTGGGTACAGCAGCCTGTTATATCTCCTAAAATCCTTCTCCTGTTCAAGCTTAATGAGCCCAGACCGCTCAGTCCCTCTCACAGCATTTGGTCCCTGATCAGCTTTGGGGTCCTGTTAAATTTACTCCAGATAATACATTTCTTTCCTTTATTGGAGAGCCCCAAACTGGGTCAGGATACTAAACCAAATGGATGCAAGACACAAAATATGGTCTCACAGAGCTGACAACAATTGTATAGGTTAGTACAGGCCTGGTTGTTCTCAGCTTTTTCTGTTGCCAGGACACACTGTTGCCTCCTGTTTAGCTTCCCAGCTGCTCCCACTCCCCAGGTTCTCAGCAGAGCTACTCTTCCCTGCCAGTCAGATGCCATCTTACATTATTGCAGGGGAACATAAAAACTTTGCATGTATTTTGTTGAATTTCAGAAGGTTGATGGTGATCCATCCCTAAATACCATCTAGGTCGCTGAGTGACAGCCCTATCCTCAGGTGTATATACTGGTACACCTCTGCCCTACTTTAGTGTCATATGCAAAATATTAAATGCTATTAAATCATATGAAGATGACTATAATCCTGATTTTTTTTTCCCTTTAAAGTTTTAAAACCACCCTGGAATTAGTAGTGATTGCAAGGTCATGAAGTCCTTATGGTTAAAAAAACACTGTGCAAAGGATAACATTTTGTAAAATATCACCAGAGCTTAACATCAACATTTTCTTCAATCACAGTTCAGCTAAAGCCCTCACTATTCTGCACTAAAAAAGACAGAGCAGATCACAAACCGTACCATTTAAATGACACTAAACCATTACATAGATTGTCCTGACACCCTCACACATAACACTACAAGGAATAAGGCTAAAAGGATCAGCATTGCTTAACAATACACTAACATTCAGTCTTCAAAATATAGTCCAAATGCAAATTTGGGACCAGAACTAAGAAGTCTTCTGACAATGTTATGAAGCTGCTGCCAGAACAACTTTTTCAATTAAATGATTTCAGAAAAAACAACTGAGAGGATAACATAACATCTCATCAGAGAATGAAGGAGGTTATTCAGCCTGTCTAAGTTCATCCATTCTTAGTACTTCCATCCCCTGTGGAAGGCATCTCATTTTTCTCATGTGACCCCTGTGTTTTTTGCCTGAGCAACTGTGTCTGACAGCCTGTTTCACACATTTATCATTGTCTGCATGAAAAAAGTGGTCCTGACACCTATGTTGAATGGGATTATTTTTCTTAAATCAGCTTTTTTTTTTTTTTTTTTTTTTAATTCTGAAAATAAGCCACATTGTTTCAGTTCTTTGTATTTTCCACATTTTGCATTTAAACTTTTCTCAACAATTCTCTTTTCCTCTTATGGCAATTCCTAATTTTAGGTTGTCCACGTTCAGCTGCATTTTATTACTGGCTTTAAACATCAGAGTCAATATGTTTGATATTATATTTTCTTATTCCTGCAGTATTAGTGCCCTGCAAGACAATTCATTTTTTTTTAAATCTTAATATTGTCATTTTACGTAAGAAAACCATACAGAGCTGCTGAGACTTTCCCCAAGTTTGATGAGGTTTACAACACCTCCCAGTCTGTAGGAAATTACTTTATTCATCAAACAAATTCACAGCTGATGGGAGATTCAAATTTTCCTAAATTTCAGTTATGATGATTTAGCTTAGATCTGCCTCAAAATATGGGGAAATCCAAGAAGTCTTTTTCTGATTTATATGCTTCCACACTTTTATTACATTTAACACATTTAAAATATTTCTGAAATAATATTTCTGAAACTGTACTGATTCTATATGTCTCTTTCATTTTGGCTTCAATTCTGTAGTTGTTATCCTAATACACCTCCCTTGTCCAGGCTATTTTTCAGCTTTCTAAAATTTTGTCTTGGTTGATCATTGAAGGTGTCTACCTATTTCAGGTGAGAGTTTCCTTATACATAACAATGTCTTTACAAAACTCTAATCAGCACATAAAGTAATTTCCTACAGACTGGGGAGTGTTATAAACCTCTTCCTTGTTATACCAAAGATCAAATAAGAAAACAAAACTCCTCTGATACCTGATTTTCTACCAGTACTGCTTTCAGGATGGAATGAATGAGAGCAGAATCATAATTTTACCACTGGTAAAATATATCCATGTATTTTTTAGGTTCAGTTAATAAACATTCCCAGACAAATGAATGTATTGATCACTGCCTGTTCCTTAATAATGTGAAACAAAGTACTCATGCTCTGGTTTATATTTCTGATGCACAAAGTATAATATATCCTGTGATGTCTGTTTCACTAATTTTATGACAGCTGACACTTAACAAATTTGCTTTACCATAGCAGTTTGATTTCTATTTGGTTCTGCTGTATGTATGAACTATGTGCTTAAAAGTGATTTATTAATTTTAATGTGCAAATGTAGGACTTTAAACACAGTTTATCATCTCACCTTTTATTAAAAGCCAGTGGGACTTCTGGAGTAACTAGACTAATCAATAAGTTCATTAGTCAACTCTTGACCTGCTGGGATCTAATTATATCAAAGAAGCAAAATATAGCGCCTTTAGTCAATTGGGTTAAATTCCAAATTCTAGAACAAGGGGCAGATGTTCAGGCTTTCCAGTTTTAAAATTTCACTCAAACCTCAGAAAACACACTTTTAAGTGTTAACTTGGGAAAACATTACAAAACCTTTTGAAGCAGAGAAAATACTCTTCTCTCTATTTTTGCAAGGAATGCTTCTTGTTGAAAAAGAACTTCAAATTTACCCTATGGACTTACAGGGAAGAGAATAAAACTTTGAAAAAAAAACCACCTAAAAACCCTTCCACTGTTTACTGTTTTTCATCCTCTGCTTCAGTAATTCCCATGGGTGCTCATATACATGCTTAATATTTCAGAAACATTTTCAAGGGCAACTATCCACCGTTAAAAGATTCTGCACTGCAGCCACTTTTCTGACACGTTGACTATTTAGGTTAAGGGTCCTCTTATTTACATTCGCTCTTGAGCTTTAGTACCTCAGATATTCTGCTTCCCCAGTCGGGTCACTAAATCTAATGTACAAGACTTTTCAGTAATCTTTTAATTCGAACACTCATTTAATGCACAAAAATCCCATTTTGAAAATCAGCTTTTGAATAATAGAAACGGAATAATAGAAACATAAAGACCACAAAATACCATTTAGATTTTAACCATAAAATTTAAGAAGAAACTTCAGTCTACTGGAATGAACTGAGTTAAACTTCCTTATGTTTTTGGGTTTTTTTTAATTCACTTATTTCCTCATGTATTTAAGTTAAAGCAAAGGGAAAACATATTATTTGAAGGAAAAATAAAATCAGACTTGGAAAAGCCTATATAGTTTCTGTCCAGTATCACTAGCTGAATGTAATTCTCAAAGATTGGTCATTCCTAAATTAAAAATACTAATATTCTTCCAAAATAGATAAGTCTTACTTATCTATCAAAGATTAAATCAGTTACGCTATGTAACTTGTTGACAGACAAGGCAGATTGACTGATAAATTAAAAAATGGATCCAGAAAAAAGGAGAACATTCCTCTCTCTTCTTTCTCTCTACCATCAGTCTGAACAAAGTCTGTCTTAGCAGCCTGAAACAGAATTAAAAAAGAAAAATATTGTCAATCACTTTAGGAAGTAGTAATATAACATGAATCTGGCTCATTCACTCTAAGGAAAGGTAATATGCATGTGTAAGCAAAAAGGCAGAATGATCATATTAATTCTGAATGGCTGTAATTAATTCTATGGCTGTAAAAGGCCCCCTTCCTTTCCAGTGCTTCTACAGATTTGTTCACTAATGCCAACAGAATATTTGCAGCACTGAGTTCACTTAGCTTGACATGGTCTCTAATCTTTCAAAAGGTATTTCCCTAGAGGATCATTTGAAAATATTCATGTTTAGCATTAGTTTGTGCTAGTAATATTTTACTATCAGACATAATTCAAATCAAATTTCTTGATGTCGTAACTTGAAATGGATGTTCCAGACAACACATCATTAACATGGACAGCCACCCAGTCAGCATGATTTTAAAGATAACCTCTTACCTGAAAATGTGGAAAGAGCTTCTGGTATTGAAGATGTCCCTTTTTAAATTCCTGCTGTCTCTCAGAGAATGACATCAATTGACTAGATTTACTGTTACGGGAAGTCTTTCAATTAATCTCGATTGCCTTTAAAACAAAGACTGACCTTATGATTTTCTAGACTGGCGAAACTTTGATTCATTAGATTTTTTCTCATTTTGATCTGTAGGCTTTGTTTCATTACCACCTTGCCTCCTTTTCCTAGACCCTTGAGTGTATAAGGAAGTCCAAAGACCTTTTTCTGAACAAAAATAAGATTTAGAACCATAGAAAGATGTGGGTTTTCTATGATTCTTTCAGTTCTCTTTTCTGTGCACTTAGAACAAGCCATTATCAAACACAAAATGTTATGTTTTGTTTCAGTCCTGGAAAAAAAAGAATACAATACAATACATAATTCAACTGTCCCAGCACCTCAAAAGTAGCTTTTTTGACCTCGTAGCAGATTCTCTTCAGTCAAAATACATCTTACAAAAGCACGCTCATTCTCTTCAGCACCATGATGATGGAATGATTGGCGCCTGTTGGCTTTTTCTGGGAGTTAGCATTCAGTTCAAGGTTTCACAGCTTCTTGGTTGAGACAGACCAAATCTTGTGGCCTGTTGCTGAGTTTTGTCAGTTTGCACACCTGTAAGAGGCACAATCCATCTAATATGAAACATTAAGAAGAACAGAGAGCATCAGCCCATACTGCTGCCATCTAAGTTCAGTAAGTCTCTTACAAAGTGTGAAAGTTCAAATCATACTCTTGAGACTACATGAATTATTGATGTCTCCAATTTAACTCATGTCAACACCTGGCTTGTATCCTGCCTTAAAGTTATCTTTGTTTTCTTGATCCCTGATACAAGGAGCTATAGCACAAACCATTATTTTTTTCCCATGCTTTGTTACTGTATTTTATATTTCTGCAAAATCATATAGATAAATGTGTAGACAAGTAGACTTACATTGTAGAAGACATCTTTCTAGGAAGAAAAAGACAACAAAACAAGACTGATGAGTTCTAGAAGAGAAAAAAAAGGCAATGCAAAAGTGAACAGCAGGAAAGTCCTGAAACCACATAACAACAGAGATCCAGAATAATAAAGCACATTTACACAAGTAATTTCATCTTCAGTTTTAAGCAATGGCTTTATTGATTCTCTGCTTCTGAAGCGCAGTGAAGCCAACCTTAACTATGTTGCCTGCTCCCAGGCTAGCTTCTAAATCCCTGATTTTAATTTTCTTTTCCTGCTTCTCTTCTGTTTTCTATTGATCAGATTCTTTATATTGATCACACATACTTCTTCAGAGATTCATTTGAAAAGCTTTTGCCTGCTTTCAGATGTGTAACATTTTTATCTCTGTGCCTTTATATAGACGAAAATATAATTCCTTTATAAACTCAACAAAGCAAAGAATAGTATTTCTGATACAAGTATTGTGTATTTCATGAACATTCAGTAAACTTAAAGATTTTATTGCTGTTGTAACAGTTAGGGGGCAAATATAAATTCATAGAAGCATATAAACCTTTGTTTATTTAAAAAATTAATCCCTTTCAGCATTTCCTTATGGATAAGTTAATTGAAACACTTGCTGGGAACTGGCTCATTTAAACACAGAATTGCTGTTAAACTACATATTAAATTAAAAAGCTGACATTTAGGGAAACTATACATGGAGATTGTCCTCACTGATGCTGTAAATTCTTTAAAACAATATTTTATGGGTCCAGAAGGCTAATCTGCTGTCATGCTGCATTTATCAAGGTCGTGTGGCAAACAAACTATCATTTATAGTCTGTTGTGGTGGATTTACCCTGGCTGGGTGCCACGTGCCCACCAAAGCCATTCTATCACTGCCCTCCTCAGCTGGACAGAGGAAAGGAAGTATTACAAAAGGCTCGTGGGTTGAGATGAGGACAAGGTAGAGGCACTCACCAGTCACCATCATGGGCAAAACTGACTCAGCTTGGGGAAAATTAATTTAATTTATAACCAATCATCAAATTAGGATAACAAGAAATAAAAACTAATTCTTAAAATTCCCCTTGCCCCTCCCTTTCTCCTGGGTTTAAGTTCCCTCCTGATTTTCTCTACCTTCTCCCACCAGTGATGCAGTGGGACAAGTAGTTGCGTTCAGTTCATCCTATGCTGTTTCTTGTGTTCCTTCCTTCTCAGAGGAATGACTCCTCACATTTTTACTCCTGCTACATCATGGAGAACCTTCTACAGGAGACCATCCTCCCTGAACTCCTGTAACATGGGTCCTTCCTACAGGCTGCAGTTGTTCATGAATTGCTCCAGTGTGGGTCCCTTCCACAGGGAATGGACCAGGAGGTGCAGTCCTTCAGGAACCAGCTGCTCTGGCGTGGGCCCACCACGGGGTCACAAGTCCTGCCAGCAAACCTGCTCCAGCATGGGCTTGTGTGTCCATGGGGACACAGCTCCTGCCAGGAGCCTGTTCCAGTGAGGGCTTTCCACAGGGCATCTACCTGTTCCACCATGGGGTCTTCCCCAGAGGCTACAGGTGGATCTCTGGTATAGATTTTAAAAAAAAATAATATATATATATATGATCCCCTGATTTTATATACTTTACAAAAAACTCTATTTTTTAATTTTTTTTTATTGAGGCTGAATATATACAGATTAGTTAGAGTATATCACCATTACCATATGATTCCTTTCACTGTCTAGAACAGGAGTCTGTGTAAGTACAATGAGTTGACTATTACTCTTAAATTATTTGAGATGAAGTTATGCACAGAAGTTTGAAATTCTAAGATTTTTTTTGAAAGTAAATATTCTCGTAACATGAAAACACGAAGTATTTATGAACACTATATGATTCCTTTGTTTTAAAGTTTACTCTGTCTTAAACAGAAAAAAAGTTTTTAAAATAAAGAAAAAGCTGTTTGTAGCAATAAGCTTTTTTCCTGCTTTGTGGAATAACCTATTTCAATAGCAGATATACTAGTGATATATATATATGAAAACACATATGTAGGGTATAGTGCTTTCTGTTAGCAAGCACCAAAATGTAGAAAAGGACTGCTCAGTTGAACAGTGCTTCTGTTACAGGAGACCATTTTCCAACAGCCAGCTGTCTTCTGTTCGTGACGTCACACTGTGAATTTGGAAAAGAGATTCCAAGGCTACCACATAAACATCAAAGTGTTTATATGAATGCCTCTCCAATAGAGACACCTCTCCATGAAGGGCCTTCTGGTGTTGCTTGGAGCATTTTCACATTCTTTGTGACAGTTCAAGGAACAGGAACATCAGGTAAGGCATGTTCCCATCAGACAACTCTGGATTTAATTTTTTATCTTCCTCCTTTTCTAAACCCTATTACTTTATACTTTGAATATGGATTTGCTTCAGTGCAAAAGCAAAAATAAAAATTGAAATCTTTAAAGTTTAATTAGATCAGGAAAATATTCAACCTAGGGCTCTGTTGGAGACTGATATTCAGAAAAGAACATGAATTGCTGAAGTTCTTGTCATAGAAACATGCTTTGATTTTTTTTTGTTTGTTTGTTTTTTGGTTTTTTTGGTTTTTTTTTTTAATAAAAGTACTAGCAGTTTCTTCTGTCAAAATCTAGTCAAATGTCCAGCTTGTAAGCCAAACAGAAACAATTAGGTTGGAAAAAACCTCTGAGATCATCGATCTCAATCTCCAAACTCCAAACTCCACCTTGTCAACCAGACCATGGCACTGAATGCCAGCCCACCTGGCCAAAACCCACTCTCAGGCAGTTGTAGAGAGTCATAAGGTCACTCCCAAAGCCTCTTTTCCTCCAGGCTAAACACCTCCAGCACCCTGAGCTGCTTCTGACAGACTTGTTCTCCAGACACTTCACCAATTTCTTGCCCTTCTCTGGACTAGCTGCATCCCCTCAATTTTCTTCCTGAAGTGAGGGTCCCAGAACTGGACAGAATTTGAGACGTGGCCTCACCAGTCCCCAGTACAGCAGGAGACTCACTTCCCTGGTCCTGCTGGCCATGCTGTTTTTCATATACAGGCATTAATTTCTAATTTGTAACTGCATCAAGAATTTACAAAAGTCAAGAATTTAGGTTTTTTTTTTTGTTTAGAAAGAGATATTTTTACTTTAAATAAATATTTAAATAAAACATAAGTCAGTCTCCAAATATCATCACAGGCAAAAGAAGCTAGAATTAGAGATATTATTTGAATTTATTACAAAACAAAACAAAATCAGAGCAGGATAATGAAAAGTAAAATAAGACTTTAAAAACACATTTTCCCCACCCCTCCCTCCGTCATCTCAGCAGCACAGGGAATGGGGGCTATGGTCAGTTCATTACATGTTTTTCCCACTACTCAGGAGTCTCTCCCCTGCTACAGCATGGAGGCCCTCCTACAAGAGACAATTCTCCATGAAATTCTCCTGTGTTTAAGGAGAATTCCTTAATTAAAGAATTTTATTTTCATCTATATAAAGACATAAAGATAAAAATGTTACACATCTGAAGGGCCATCCCATGGGTGACAGTTGTCCACAAACGGCTGTAATGTTGTTCACTTTTCCATGGGAGCAGTCCTTCAAGTACAGACTGTTCCTGTGTGGGTCCCCAAGGGGTCACAAGTCCTACCAGCAAACCTGATCCAGGGTAGGCTCCTCTCTGACAGAGAGACCATGGGTCTGTTGGTCCCTGCCAGGAGCCTGCTCCAGACAGGCCTTCCACAGAGTCACAGCCTCCTCTCAGGCATCCACCTGCTCCAATGTAGGTCTTTTCCACAGGCTGCAGGTGGATCTCAGTATCCCTGTACTCCTCCATGGGCTGCAGGGACAGAGCTGCCTCACCATGGGCACCACGGGCTGCAGGGGAATCTCAGCTCCAGTTCCTGGAGCACCTTCTGCACTGACCTGAGCATCTGCAGAGTTGTTCCTCTCACATGTTCTCACTCCTGTCTACTCTGGTCACAATAACAATGCCCTTTTCCTTCTCCCTAAATATGTTATCACAGTCATTACCACCATTTCTGATTGGCCCAGCCTTGGCCAGTGGCACATCCATCTTTGGAGCTGCCAGGGATTGCTCTGCCACACATGGAGGAAGCTTCTCACAGAAGCCTTCCCTGCTGACTAAATACGGCCACATTAACCCAATACAATATTGGATCAAGACTAAAACAATAATTCTCATTCCCTGTTCACATCATTTACTTTTGGATTCACCTTCATGGAGACATACAGATTTTACTACATTAATTTAAAATGCCAATATAAATTACATAGAATTGGTAATTATGGATGAACATAAAGGATATTCTAAATTCAGAGTCTATTATAATAAATCCCAGGACCTCAGAAAGAATGTCTTCGCCTTAGTTTTTCCTAACAAGAATTCTTTCCTTCTGCTGTCAGGTTCTGATAGCTGAAATTTCACTTATTGCACAAGAATGTAAACAATAATAGGAGCTCATTAGAATGACACTTTCTTTCCTCACAGTGTTTTCTCTCAGTGTGAATTTAATTGGCTGACTGACAGATGCAACAAACACTAGAATCCTAAGATATGTGAAAAGTAAAGGCAGGAAAGCTCAACTGGTATGACAGTCAAAGAGTTGAACCAAAATTCTGTTTAATCATGTCATTGTATAGTAGCCTCATCACCTTAGTTTTCTTTAGATAAAATGGTATTTTTTTCATTTGTAGCAAAGATCTCTGATTAAATACTATGACAGTTTATTTAACCAAAATGAAATACATCTGCAGGAAAAAAAAGCCACCAAATTTATGGAAAATATGCAGGAATATGTAAATTCCTCAGCAAAAAAAGAAAATTCTGGTTTTCAAAAAAGGTATCATTTATTCACTAGAAGATTTTTTCTTCTATTTTTATGGACTCTGCACTTTGTAGAATATGAATGCACATGGTTGTGAGCAGTGATGAGGTTCACAGAAATGAATGATAGATGAGAGTACAGTGCTCTCAGTGGAGGACATAAGCATCATTTTAGCCTCCCACACGTGTAGTCAGGTCTTTGCCCTTCAGTAATGAGAGTCTCAATATTTGCATCACAAACAAATAGCAGATGATATTCAAAAGCCATAAGACTGCTTCCATTTATGTCACTAAATCTCTGCCCTGCAGTTGGTTTTCCCAGAGCTGCTGGCATATAAGCAGCTCAGATGCATATACTGGAATCCTTATAGAATGGTACAACAGGAAAACTCTTCAGATTTTTAATTATTTGTCATTATCAGGTAATGCACATTACACATTAGAGCCCCAGGTATGTGTGATCTCTACTATATTGGACCTGTTCTGACTCATTAAACTAATCCAGTACAAGCTAGAAAATCAATTAAAGAACAGATTAATTTTGCTATGTAACTTTTGCTAACTACTCACTTGTGTGTCACACTTGGAATGGTAAAACAGAACATGTCAGAAACCATTACAGAAGTCATTTACTGACCTCCAGTAGAAAGAATGCCAGTGAGACTAGCCTGGTATCCCACAAGCAGCCAAGACATTGCTAGCTTCTGCCAGCAGGCCACTTTAAAAAGTATTATATAGTTTAAAAACTGCCCTCTGGCCTTGTCCGAGATCCTGCAGAAAGCTGACCAGGGGTGCAAGAACACTGGGCAGCAATCCAGGCCACCAGCCAAGACTTAGGCATACTGAGCTGCTGGAGTAAATGTCCTGTTTCCTGGGTTCATGGTGCTGGTCAGGATCAGAGGGGCTGGGGACATGATCTCCATGAGACTGCTGTGAAAATGTCATAGGAGTCTTAGAAAAAGAAGTCGCAATCCACTACTATATCCGTCTTTTATAGTTAATCAATTTCAAATTATATACAACTGAGTTCTTCCATTCTAGCTTCTACCCTACCTAGGGGTTCTCCTGTGGCACAATTTATTCATATTTCCTTTGAGCTTTTATACCTGCAAAGTGATAAATCAATAAAAGATGGTGGAAACAACCATGATGAGAGATTATAAGAGGCAGAGTTTTCACTAATGAGGTAGAAGATAGGAGCACCAAAGAAGAAGCAAAACTTCTGAGTCAAGAAAATTCAGGAATTAGCACTCAGTTGAGCACAGAAGGAAGTTAAATATTCACCTCAGATTCTTACATCTTCACTGTCACTAAGCCAGGGCTCATTATTGTTAGAACGTGCAATGCGTTTATTTTATCATCTTAGAAAATTGGTTTTAACAAGGTGGTGAAAGCACAAGTTAAATTATAAGCTACACATTTAAGCAGTTTGACAAAAGTCAATATAAATTTCAATAATCCAATTGTCAAATTCAGATATGAAGTCAATCCTTTAAAAGCAAAGAATATCCTTAGGCTGAGCTTAGAAAGATTGATTACCTTCTCTCTCTAATTAACTGAACTTTAATATTATGAGCTGCTTTTTAGGAAATCATAGCCAACGGAATATGACTGTGTGATTAAAGAACATATAAAGAAGATACCATATAAGAAAGCTGTGCGGTAATTATTCCAGTCAATTAATTGCTAAAAAAAATCCAAATGCTGCTATCTATTTAAATTCTCTTTATTATATCAGCTATTAAATACATTAAACAAGAAGACAATTGGCACTGTATTCTATGTCTTCCTTCTCAGGGAGGTCAAGCATATCATGACTCTAAGGTCATTTTTCATTTGAGGACTTAAAAAGATGTAATTCTGGTTTACAAATTATCTGTTGTACTAAAGTTCTTTGGTCAAAGTTATAAGATACAAGCATATCTTAAAATGAGAAAAAATACTTTCCATTGTTCTTTTTTTTTTCAGAATTGGTTTCTGAACTATGAAGTTGATTCTCACAAAGGTAAGTAATCAGTTTAGGAAGATTTTAAATTTTTCTGAGGTATTCTTTGTATTTTCTACCTATTATTTACTTTCCATTATCTGTCCACCCCAATAGTTCTAGCCATTATAGGCTATAATGTGAAAAATAACAGATTTTAATAATTGTCCTAGTTTTGCCCAAAATAAGTGCAACGTAAGTACCATTTGTTTGTAATAGTCATAGAGCTGAAGGAAAAACTGACAACTGAATCTTATTTGTTGAGAACTTTGGAAAATTCACACCTCTTAAAGATAAATACTTATAAAAATATATACTCTTCTATATTTTAAATGGCTTTTTCAAACTAAATTAGTATCTGGCTTCTCAAAATCTCTGCAATACTTTCTGATTTTGGTGTGTTTTCAAAAGTTGAATTAATTTATATCCTTTCTTCTTTATAATAGCCTTATGTATAATAAATGGCATTACTCAAACATCGCTTGGTTTTTTACATTGCATTCTCATAGCTGATAGTTTTTTCACTATGCTCTATAATACTAATATTTGTTCACTCTATTTTTACTTTTATCATATTTAGCTATTTCAGAGTATATGCATAATATCTATGCTATAAAATATTTACTAAACCTAGATTATGTTTATGTATACTAAATACATACACTGTAAACATACACATATACATTACAAACTACTTTAAACATTGATTACATTTCTATTTATAATTTATTCAAAGCTATTTTATAACATGTCTGTAAACAGCTTCTGTAGCATTTGCAAATATTTTTTCCTTCTTGCTTAATTGTCTTTGGTCCTTATTTCTAACATGCATGTTTTTTGTTTTCCTCTGTATGCACTTTGAGTTTTTGAAATTAACTACATTTAACTCTTAAAAAAATAGTTCCAAACACATTTTCATTACTAAAAGAGTATTCCATATAGCTACAGTTTGAAGTTATTATTTTGTATGAATGAAAGCTTTGATTGCAATGAAGTCAACCTATGAAATCAACTATTGATACCAGATTTTGGTCTTTTTGCTTGATTTTCTCAAATTCTCCTTCTAAGTGTTTCATCATCCTTTTGAACATTTTAGCAGTAATTGTCACTACTAAAATTCCAGCAAAGAATTTGGGAGTCCTACATCTAGGGTATTAGATGAAAACTAGTTCTTATGCTCACTACACAGGTGAATGTGAAGAGAGCACTAAATCAAATATGCTCAACTACTGAAAAGCCAAGGCTGTTAAAATGCTTACAAAAATAATTTTTTTTAAATGTAGCAAACTGTAGTTGTTATGGTTACTAGGGCTTCTTTTGAATGCTTTAATATTAAGGTTAAAACAAAAATAAAAATTAATTTAGAATAAGGCCCTCATGCTTTAAAGTGTCACTGACTGACCTTGGTACCCATTAACTTCAATGAACAATAAATTTTTATGACACTTATACAGTATGAGGTCCTAAACCATTTACATGATAGTTTTGCTTCATTTCTGGATGCTCACTAGCCCTCATTTTCTTACATAGAGGCAGAGTTGATTATTCTAAATAGAAGCATTAGTAAAAATTGACCTTGTATGATAGATAGCTCCCATAATTACTGTTGTTGCCTTTTTGCTGAGGTATGTAGATGCAACTAAAGCTCTGCTTCATTGCAGTAGCTGATAGAAAATTGTCAATATCTTTTTAGAAAAAATACCAGATAAAGGGTGAAGTAAGATAACCATAATGATTAAAGAGATGAAAAAATTTCAGATGGGGACTAGGACTTTTTTTACCAAAGAATTTTGCTTTTTATTTTTCACAGAGCCAAGTAGAATGAATAGCAAATAAGCCTTTAATGTGTACAGCATAAATAAAAGAATGTCTGAAAATCATTTCCGATTATTTACTAAGATGGATTTCCATGATGTAATTTCTTTGTTCAGTGTGAAGAAAAAAATACAGTATACCTGCAGTCTTCCAATCCTCAGTGGAGCATGATGTGAACTCTGAGCATTGGATAGCTAGTACAACAATTGTGCAATTTTACATTTGGATAAAGCACCCAAATGTTTTTATTATATATGTAGAATAGGAACTGGCAGTTATTTAGTAGATTTTGGTATCTTTAGAAGAGAAAAGCATAACAAGATTATTTCAGCTACTGAACAAGCAGCTCCTATACAAAATGAAACACAGAGAAGCAGCCTAGAGAAGCAATGTGGAAGCAGTGATAGGTGGCCTTGGAGGAGTCACAGAATAACAGAATGGTTTGGGTTGGAAAGGATGTCAGAGATCGTCTAATTCCGACCCCTGCCCCTATGGAATACAGAGAAGTTGTCTAAGCCGCCAAAGATCAGGTTAGGAAATCTAAAGCCCTGATAGAATTAAATTTTATCTTTGATTAACATTAATTCTGTTTGCTGCAAGATAAACTTGACCTTGATTTTTTATTCACAACAATATGAAGTTTTCTGAGATTCTTCTGGTGTGTTCTGTAGCTACTAATTTTGTTTTTATCAAAACCACTTTATTTTGTAACAGCTCTTTAGAGATTTTCTTTATATTTATGGCTGCATGATAGTATAAAAATATAATTATTAACAATCTTTGGGGATTAATGTGCTTTTTCATCAATGTAATTGCTTTTTGTGAAGAAAAAAAATGTTCAAGGAAACCTTGGGAGCTGGTTATAAGTATTCTGATTACATTTTGTTAAGGAAGTTAAGAAATGGCCATCGCCTCCAGCAGCTTTGGGTTGTTATTTATATAAGCGACTTTTCCCCCTGGCCTCTGGAGTCCAGCTCATAAAGCCAGAGGCCTCCATCCCTGGTCAAAGGATGCAGCTGCTCATTTCTCCTTTGCAAGTCCAAGAGTCGTGATGCTGAGCATTGTGTATTCCAAGCACACACACACAGAGGACACTAACACAGCCAACTCCACAGGCTGCCACAGACAAGGAGCTGCCTTGAGCATCACCTGCATGTGAGACACAAACATGGCACAGCATCACATCCCCTCCCCAGACAGTGGAGTCTGAAGCTCAGTACTGACAGCACACACTCCACACCCTCAGCTCACACTCACATGGACTTTAGTGGATCCCTCAAGTACCAGCATGATCCTGCTCTCTGTCCAACACTCCTGAGCGGTTCCCAGGCCCTCCTATCCTCACTGGCTGGTCTAACTTAGGGCTCACCAGCAAACTGATGGATGCTGTAGTGTGCTCATCTCACAGGTACTGCACCCTCTGGCTTCCCTACCCAAAAATCAGCCTGATAAGCCTGCCCAAACTCACAACCTCTTGCTGGCTTGATGACATAAGCTTTTGTTGATTTTTATTCTTGTTTGGGACAAGTATTGTGGATCATTACTTACCATTACAATTTAAATATAAAGGTACTTAATCCTGCTTTATTATCCAGGCTCCTTGACATCATAATTCAGTCAGTGTAAGAACACAGTTGCTAAGTTCTGTGCATCCTAATATCTTTCAGTAAATCTCAAGCTTTTACTTTTAAACTTATACCCTTCATTACCTTGGAGCATATAGTTCTAAGAATATTCTGGATTTCATTTGAAACAAGTTGTCTTAACTGTAACATTTAAAAACAACCACTAGTAACTACTCTTTTCCAGGTTTCAGATGCAATGACATCTGGTTAAATAGTTTAGTTTGATTTGTCATCTAGCTCAATCCTGAAGTGGCAGAAAAGTTACTCAATTAAAAATGTGAAGAGAAAAAGCAAAATATACTATAAAGCAGTTATGTTTCTGTACTCTTAAGACACTGTTCTAACTAGGCAGCTGTTTCTAGGGTGGCACACAGAATTATGGCAGTGTCTGAATGGTTCTGAACACCTAGGAAAAGAAACGATGATGGGGCCAGGATTGATGGCTATTTAACAATAATAGCTTCATTTCACTTGTGTCCAAATTTTAAGGGTTTTTTTAAGTAGCATAAATCCATAGCAGCAACTTCATCATTTATGAAGATATATTCTTGAGCTGAAATAATGGTGTTTGAGGCACTTTAGCAAAACAGACATAAAACATTTTGAAGCAGCAGTAGTTGCATTATTTACAACTCCTATATGTATAAAGCAATGTAATAAATTGACTGGTGATTCCAGTATGCCTAATTTTTTCTAGATATATTTGACATTTTCATTTGTATTTTGCTTTTTATATTTTCAAGATGTTGCAAATCCTCAAACTAAAAGTTATAAAGTTGGAGAAAGTAAGCCTGAGGGTAAAACAACTTCATGACTAGTGAATTAAAGACTTAATAAGAATAAAAATTATTTGGTTTTTTTAATAGCTTGTAATGTCATGCATTAAACATCGAGTCCTATGGAAACTAGTGGTATGAGCATCATGACAGTTTTTTGGTCTGTTCAGTCTTGATTTTCCATAATCTTTGCACCAAATACTGCAGCTATAAGCATTACATTTGCATACTACAGGCTTCATTTTGAAGACAGTCTCTTATGTGCATCCCTTTACAAGCTCACATGTATTTTGCTCACAGATGTTATAATATTAAAACAGGCATAAGGCCTATATATAGAGATTTATTACAGAAAACATCCTTTAAGATATACTTTTAGCTGTATGAAACATTATCAAGGGAGTTTAAAATTGCTCCCAATTCAGTTTCATAATAGTTTGAAACTCATGAGACCTCTCTTCCTTTTCCCATATCGGGTTATCACTGTTTTAAGAAACAAATTGAAAACACCTTAAAAATTCTAAATCACATCCTGAAATTTTATATGGAGAGTAAACAAAGCTGGCTTCCCTAAGCTTTCCAAAGGTAATAGATTCCTTCTTGATATTATATACTGATATACAGCCTACAGTGTCCAAAATATTTGCTTTTCCATTTCTATCACAGGAGCAACAAAAAATGAACTAAAAACACCCTTCATCCTTGCAAAACATTAGATTGAGCAAAGCACAGCCTGTAAAAAATTAGCGTGTCTCATGTTCACTGCCATCTTAAAAAATACATGCAATTACTCTGTAGCCTAAGTCTGTAATTACAGTCTTAAACAGAAAAAATAAAGTTAATGCAGCAAATCTGAATGATGAAATATGTACAGAGATGTCATTGATCCAGTATGGCCAAACATGAACCCAAATTTCTGTAATGCCCTATGCTCTCCTGCTCTCCAACACATGGCTTCTCTCAGTCTTTGGAACTTTTAGCAAAAAATGAGAATTTATTTTCCACAAACCTAAGCAAAGGATCAGAGATTTTCTACAAAGCAAATATAAATACTCGATAACTTGAAAAAGAGGCTGATACTAGCATGTTGTAAAAAAACCCCAAAAACTGAAAACAATTGCTAACATTCCTCCAACAGTGACTATATGACAGCATCTTATGAGTTAATTAGACAATTAAACTGTGTATGCTTTGTGTATCTAGGAAGCTAGGATGCAAAGAAAACATTCTGCTGTTTACCATGCAGGGCATATTGCAGCCTATTTTAAGAAACCATCATAGCATACAATAATTTTGTTCCAATTGTAATGTCTTACTTATAAAAAAAACCCACTAGAAATATTACCCTAGAAGGCATACGTTTCATATAAAGTTGATAAATGTGAGCAAATTAAAATATAGTGCAGGCAAATTACAGAGAAAATTAAACTGTTTTCCAACATGCCTGGAGGGAGCAACAGATTTTTGATTCCTATACATCAAGTCTGGATTGCTTCCTAGAAGGCATTTTTTTCTGTAGACTACAGGGTCAATGATGAAATCCTATGACCTATGCTATCTCAGGAGGAAGATTAGATGATCTACCATTTTGTAGTTATCTGTGGACCTTTCAGCTATATTTAAATGAGTACTTTCTTCATATGATATGTCTATAATTGGATGTGGTTGCGGGTTGCTGTAGACTACCCAAGAGCAAGACTTGGTTATATTTAGGTGAATACTTCCTTTATGTGATCTGTCTATAATTAGGTGTCACTGAAGGTTGCTTTAGACTCCCCCAAGAGAAAGACTAGGCTATATAGCAACAAATTTTAGAACCTTTATGGTGATAAGAAAAATGCCTCAAAGGCAATTACAGAATGAGACCAACAGAGCTAAGCAGATACTGCTCCTACTACACAGCAGAAGCTTCTGCTCTTCATGGCAGATGCCTGAGCTTACATGAATTACTGACAGTTTATTATATTTATAGTAAAATATTGATTGTTGACCTTCCAATTACTTAGGGAAAAAAATTGCATGGGGTTCTTTTTATTTAAGAAAAAAAGGGGTGTCTATGGAAACAGAAGTTATTGGGTAAAAATGGCAAAATAATTGGATCATCCAAAATACTAAAATCTACACTCATAATTCAAGCAGACCTTCAAAATATTTTGGAATCTCACAAGAATTACTTTTGTCAATCAGAAAATGAACAAAAACGTTGAATATTGGAAGACATGACTCTTACGCATATTAAAGAATATCATTTTCATTGAGCAATTCCACTGAGATCATCACCTACTCCTAGAAAGGTGTGCAATGCAGATTAAACTCCAAAAATAAATACAGATTTATTTCAAAGGAAATATGTACATTTCTTCTTCCTGAAGAAAATTCAACTGATCATGTGTCTCAAGGAAGAAGTTTACAATTATATTTTTCAGTCATCAAGTTCTCATCCATATAAATATCCAATGAAATGAAGATCATTAAAAAAGTTCTGTTAGTGAGAATACTCATATGTCTTTAAAATGTTCTTAGTCATAAAGAAATAATTTGCTGAAAGATTGTTTCTTTTTCCTTTGTCATTCAAATATGTTAATTTAACAAAATTCAGTGACAGCTTTTGCTATTAAAACCAAAACATAGATATCAGATCTATCAACTGGAAATAACACATATAAGATTCTACAAAAATAGCCTCTCTAGGATAGTAATAAATCCATTCTTCTAAAAATCACTTGAAAATTTTACCTGACCTTCAATTTTACAAATTATTTGCATACAACCTAGACTCTGGAAATATTCTACTTTGAGAAAAATGCAATTGCATGCTTTTAGTTTCACAAAATACAGTGCAAAATAACTCCTGCCAAAATATTTCTCATGGATAATGATTTTGTATAAAATTAGCAAAATGTCCAAGATATGTGAAAGATCAAAAATTCATCAGCAGTCCAAAAGGAAAAAGTCATTAATAACTCTTGATGTCAGAACTCTTTATGATACATCATACAGTGGTACTGTGTTGTGCTTTACCTCCTCTGGTGTACTGTGATACACTGTGGTAGAAAAGAGAAAGCACTGTTTTGTTTTGGGTTTTTTTTGCAAATATCTAGTCAGCGAATTATGTGGAATAACAACAGCAACATTTAACATGTGCATTCTTGGCTGTGGCATGCCTTTACTGAGGCACCACTCAAAAATTACCTAGCCCACAGTATCAGTTTTCTAGGTGTCTTTCAGTGTCTCCATTTTCCTACACAAAAATTTAATCTATCCACAGGGTCTATAAATTTTCATATCTGAATGTTCTACCTTTTGATCTCTATGAGTGTGGAAGGAACATGATCTTAAAGTTAAGGAACTAACTCTGTTAATTAGAGAATTTTGGTTTGCACCTAAAATGGATCCATCTTAATTCATTTTTAAATCTGGTCTTGCTCTGCAGTAAGAAGACAGCTAAGTATCTATAGCAGCCTGTATGCACCCACACACATAAAAATGTATTTAAAATGGGGAAAAACTTCCATTCTGTCATTCCTTAGTTATAAGGAGAGCCCAGACCAGTATCTTAAATGCAGGCCTGGTATTTATGTTGCTGAAGTTAGGCGAGGTGAATTCATTCCTCATGTGGAACATCCAAGTACAGTCACACACAAAACAGTAACTACACAAAAAAAAAAGGGCAAAATTTTAATGTTAAATTATAGAAGTTACGAGTTTATAAACAAAAGGGAGCTGTAGACAAATCCCTACACACCAAAATTCACACCTCTTCACAATTTGCACTATTTACACAATTCACACGTACACAACATCTGTATTTGCTTCTAGAGTCTCAGAGAAGGGGCTGCCTCACCCTTGCACCTAGAATTCTGACTTATAAAGAAAAAAATAGATGTTTTATAAGAAAAAATAACACACAATTTCGGAGAGAAAAATCAAATGCAGATCTATCACAGAGATTTTCAGGAGGATCCCCAAGCCGTAGTGTCTCAGATCCATACTGTGTACAAACCACAAAAAGACCAGAAGAGAAAACTGAAGTCTTCCTTCCTGTTCAACACTTCTCCAGTCATACATTAAGCCAAGTATGGATGATTGGTGCAAACTGAAGGGAAATTTTAAGACCATACCTTCAACTGAAATTTCTACCCTCTCTGTACAAGAATATTTATTTGCATAAGAAGTCTTACCATTTTTGGTATGACTGATTTTCAAAATCCCTGGTGGACTTCACAGAATAGATAATGCAAAGCTACATTTATAATTTTCCCACAGTTGGTGAAAGCCCTTCAGCTTTAGTTATTTGCTGTTTCATTTAATTAGTGCATGTTTATTAAGACATGGAGCAGTTCTTTAAGAGAATTAATATAAAATTGAAGGCAGACCGTAGTGCTAGACAGTGCACATTTGCAGATATATTCAATATTTATGGATTGTGTGGGTTATGCTCATAGTTCTAAAGCTCCTCTTAAAGTTCATTTAATCTAATCCACTCAGATGTCTCAAGAGATAAAGTTCCTCATTTAGTGTCATGTCAAAGCTTAGTCCAGCCTTTGCAGTGTCACTCCTTTTGACATATTGCTGAGATAGAACCTTTGAATCCAGAGGTTGCCAAGTAGAAACATGTAACTGAAATGATTAATCGAATTATGGGGGGGGGGGAGAGTAAGGAAAGAAGATAAAAGAAAATCATTAATAGTCTTCCTTGAATAAGAATTAGAGCAAAAACACCAAGGATTTGCTCATTTCCTCAGCTGAATGGCTTAAGTCCCAACATCATTTCTCGTCAAAGTATGCAAAAAAAGTATTGGCAATGTACTTTTAATATTTTATTATACATAATAACTGATTTATTTATATAAGAAATAATTTATAAACTTACATATTATCAGAAACAAATCTGATTTTCTGCAGTCATTTGAAATAGCCTAACACAAAGAATTTATAAGTGCACTTTAAAATTGATGCCCATCTTTGTTGTGTTCAGATTAATGTATCATGATGAAAATATTTCTAACAAGAAAATTAGGACCTTCTTTTCTGTTTTACTAAAACAGAGGGAAAAGCTTATTCTCTGAAAAAAGTATATCACAAAATTTTATACATGTGTAGAACATTAAATTAACAGAAAAATTTTGTCACCGATTTCAAAAATAAGCCTCTTAACATTTCCATACCTTACTTTCATTTCAGAACTAGTATTAAGAATTAAGATCTTTAGCTACTGTAGTTAAATGGCTGGTCTACAAGATCTGATCCTTGAGCATGAATTTGCACAGTATCATGCCAGTACCATCCCACTATTTCACATGTGCATTTCTTCTGTGAGCTAATCTGTGTTTTCCCAGAGATACCAAAAGGTACTGCATTTTCCTACCATGCAGCTGCATGGTTTCAGATCAAGCTTGTCACCTTCAGCCTGAGTCACTCATATAAGAAAAGTCAGTGTAGGATGTCTTAACAATTATTATAATTCTCTCACTCAAGAAGCACTCACAAAACTTCAATCTTCATCAGCCCACTGACACCTTTTGATCCAGCTAACAAAACTAATCTCTTTGGAACAACTATACCAAAAAGCCACTGATGGTTTTATTTCTCACAACTAAAAATCATTAACTGCATTGATATAAACACATGGAACACTTTAAAAAAATTAGAGAGCCTTTATCCGGAGACACAAACACTTAAGAAGTGCTTGGACCTGCCTAGTGTTTAGGTTACTTTAATCATTAGTTTTTATATATGTCATTAATTTGAACTGACTGAGACAGCTCTCTGTAAGCTGGTAGCAAAGGGACCAGATATAACCCTTTTGGTTCTGATATATCTTTTACAGAAAGGTGAACCAGCTTATCCCCTAATAACCCCAAAAATGCTGTAAAAATGTCTGTGAATATACTTCCTTCTTTGTGAAACAATAAATACCAACAGTACTCTGAACTTCTAAATCTGAAGACATTAAACAGCAGGCCAGTGCACACCATTTTAGGCTCAATATTTCAGAGTTTTTTCCCACTAGCACTCTCATACCAAGTAAACCCATAGTTCATGACAAAACTGGGCGACCCTTAGCAGTGTATGCTGCCAGGCCTATTCTAACAAGGTTCTTCACATACTGAAGGGTCAACTATCTTTCTGAAATTTAGGTGTATGTATTTGTTCAGACTTTTTTCAAACAACAGCATTAACTCTTGATGATTGTGGTTTTAGAAGGTTTCCTCTCTCTCAAACTGAGAGTACCAAAAAGCAGTTGCTTTGCCATTATCCATATTCCAATATCTATATATTCTACCCAAAACATAATACTGTATAATCAAAAAATAAAGCAGAAAAGCCCATATCAACCGCAGGACTCACTGGACATTTGGCACCTGCTTTTTAATCATGTGGGCCACAAACTGATAGTCACATACACAGAAATTAGTTTAGCTATTAGCTGGCTTTCAGTATATCATCATTGACATCAGAAAAGGAAGAGTTATGGTCCTCATAATTCATGCTTGCACACACCTCTGAGCCCAAATGCTCCCCACAGGGAACCAGTGGGTCCAAGTGTACCTTCAATTCCCGTTTCCTATTGATTCCTAGCAGCTGTCATAAGAAAATCATATTCTATCTTTTGAGGAAAAAATGTCAAACCCTCAACCACTCCCTGGGTCACAGACTGTCCACTTTTATGTTCATATAGTGCTGCTCCAGCCCTCTTGTTAGAGGGTAGAAATGAGTCAAGACACAGATTTCTCATTTATCACAGCATGAGAAGGGTGCTGGTTATTCCTCGTTCAAGCACAGCCATCCTGACTCCAACTATTCACTGACTCCGGTGCAGCAAACTCCAGGGGTTTCCCTTGCAGCCTCTGTCTGCTGGTTATTTCCTGCTAAACTCTGACTGCACATATTAGTTTGCAGACTCTGACTGCAGCTTTTACCCAGCTAGATTGTGACTGCAGGTTCCAACAACAGGCACTAACTGCAGACCCAGACTGACCTTACAGCAGTGATTCTCTCTCCCCAGGATTATTCTTCATGATCCCCCTCACCAGCTAACCCACTCCCTTTTATCACTCTTATCTTTACTGGATATAGCTGTGATTCATTGGGGTGAGGCTGTATTGGTATTTAACACAGCTGTTACTTATCAAGGGTGAGGTCACCTGTATTTCCTTCTCCCACCCTCCAGCATCTTGCACAGCATCACCACCATGTTCTCAGAGACCCAGAATCTCCACTGTCATTTATTTGTCTACAGATCACTCTGTAACAGTCTCTTGGGCTGCTGGGAAGCATTGCACCTTAGTTCCCACAAAAAGGTTTTCTTTCTCTCTTTTTGCAAAATCCACATTGCCACATTGAATGTTTAGTTAAAAGATTAATGCTTTCCTCCATTCAAATTCTTTCTGAAACAATAGAGGATGAGCCACCCAAAGAATCTTGCTTTCTCACGTAATATTCCAATTCCAGCAGTGAGCTGATTTTTTTCTTACACTTTGGTCTCTAAAACTCTAGATGTGTTGAGTGAACAGAATTCCAATATAATAAATGCACTGCCTAACACAGAGAAATACTGCTTCCACAACTTAAAACCATAGAGAACTGCAGCATGAGCCTGAATGACAAAATAGAGTTTAGTAAGCCACACACTAAAGCTAGAAATTCTAATTGCTTTCAGGCTAAGTATTGCACTGAATGTGGCTATAATTTTAACAGATGTTCCTGGAAAAAGAACAGGCAGTAAATTACCTGAAAGCCACCTGCCATCTTTTAGATTCTGAATAAAAATAGAATGATTCCTATTTTTTAATTTTTTGAAAAAAATGAGCAACTTTCTGTGTGGCCACTTTGTACATTAATTTTTGTTTATCATTCAACCAGTCCAGATTTCTACCAGTAAAATGGCTCATAGCTGCATCACATCACACTTCAAAACAAAGAAACAAGTATGCTAAATAGCTCTTCAATCACTAATTCATTAGTGTACTTCACTGAATGAAGCAGGCTGGGTTCTCTATAACAATCTGCTTTATGTTAGGTCCTCTAGCAAGGGAAAGAATAAAACCTGAGGGCTGCTTCCAGTCTTCAGAGCAGCTGAAAGGCTGGCTTACTAAATGTACTGTAGTTGAGTGACTATGTTCTGCACACACTTCTTCCACAGCACAACATTGAGCCTAACACAAGCTATCCTGCTTACCACTGTTAGAAATGTCCAGTCTCCAAAGAGCAGAGCATTGACTGCAGTCTAACACTCTGGATCTGGTGTGTGCTACCCATGGTTTTGCTCATGGATTACCTGCAAAGAGGCAATGACTTTGTAGCATTTTTGCCAGCAATTTGTAAGAGTGAGAGATTCTTTGAGGAATGCAAACACATTTTTTCACATGCTTGTTGTTATATAGTTGTATTTTTTCCAAATATATGGCAATCTGTGGCCACACTCCAATGAAGTCATCCTGTCTTAGCCATATTTTGTTGACTAATTTTCATTAAAAGCGACAGAGAGGTGAGAGAAGAACTGTTTGAGGAAAAATGTTCATAAATATTCATAAGGGCAGGTGAAAAGGGAGTGTTCTAAAATACAAACGTTTGAGTAATTAAAACTTTCCCATCTATAAATACAGATTAAAACACAGACTTAGTAAATTCAGTATCTCTCTTTAAAAGACTTGTGATTTGGCTTCAGTTTTTGTTAAAAGCCATACAATTTGTTAGGAAATGCAATCCCCCTTCCCATACATTTCCACATTATATTAAAGAGGGAAAAACATAATCCTGAGGAACGGGTTAATCAACATCAGATTGCTTGCAGAAAATATAGCACTTTTTTTTTTTCTCATTTTCTTTCTCAAAAGTAAAAGCAGCAATAGCTTTGTGAAAATTCCATTGACAAAATATCATATTCAAGAAGTCACATTCAGTTTTGTAATTGCTAACCCTTCTCCACCCAGCAAAGAAATTGTAAAAAGGCTATTCAAACCCATGCAACCCCCAGCTGAAGGATGTTCTTTTAAATGAAAATGAACATTCAGAGAGACCTCATACTCCATGTGCTGGGTCCTATCTGCTTGAAGCAGAAACTCCCAGCTGGAATTGTGCAGCACTCTCCTGGACAGCAAACTGGCTGGCCATCTGCCTGCTTCTGTCTCTTCTATGCTGTTTCCCAGTTCCCAAAAGTATGCACTGCAGCTTCAATTCACTTCTCTTTGCACTTGGCTGTACCGTGTTTGTAAGTTATTTGGCTGGTATGGACCCATCTTATTAAAGAAATATAAATCCTTGAAAGTAAGTGAAGGAAATTACTTGATTGCCAACAAATAATAAAATAAAGTTTAAAAAAATTAAAAACAAAACCAAACAACCTACAAAAACCAAACAACTAAACAAACAAAAACCAATAGAGAAAATTGTACTGGAGATCTAAGAATGAGAACACACCTCATTTGGCTGACCTAGAAGATTCAGCCACTGGCCCAGCAAGCTGCCTATTCTGCTGGCTTTTGAGGATTCAAATGAGAAACAGGAAGCAGAGAGAGACAACCATCTGTTTTACTCAATGTTGTATTACAAAGGAAAGAGATTTTTCTGTGTTGTTAACATTCAGGGCAAGGAAAATGTTATTTTCTCTCCTCAAATAGGTTGTTCTACCTTTATTTGAGTGACAAAATGAACTACTGGAAAAACACTTCCTGCCTTTTGCCCACCCCTTCACCGTGCAGACTAGTGCAGCTAATGTATATAAGGAAATTTATATAATCACTGTGCCATTACTGATTGAAATAAATCCAAAAGATCTATCTGCACTAGAAGAAAACCTACACCTGACCAAGGTAAAATCCACAGCTCTGTGTTTTTACAAACTATGATGACCCTGACCTAGATGAGAAGAAAACTAGAGCTGATAGGTTTGAAGATATTTAATTAACCAGAATTTGCTTAGGTTGCCCAAGTTAACTTTGACTTTCTTGTTAGTGCCTGGGATAATTGTAATTCAAATTCAAGCAGTTGTTGAAGCATTCTGCATCTTAACACTCAAACCCACAGTCTAAAACATTAGCCACATGAAAATTAACAGAAATCTAAACAAATCTCATCAGAAGATATATTTTTGCAGTATGCATATATATGAGAAATATGAAGACAATATTTCTTCTGAATGCAACACTGGAAAGATTATTAGACTGCCTTACGCACCAAGAAGTTTTCTAAAAAACTGGAAAAGGTTCAGACAAACCTCATCAGACTGATTCAAAGTCTGCACTTTGAGATTCAAAAAGCTCTATTTACTTAACTTTTCAAAGGCAAAGGGTTTTAATCTACTAAACAAAGGCATAACAATATCCAGTGACTGCAACTGAAATTGGAGGCATTTTCAGCATAAATAAGGCATGATTTTTATAGTAAAGATAATGATCCATGAGAAACCTTCTGGTCAATGATGTTTTCAATTTTCCATCACTCAAAAGCCCTCAGATTAGAACCAAATATATTTCTGAAAGGCATATAAAGCTCAAACAGAAGTTAGAAACTTGTTACCCAAAATTAGCAAATGGAAAAAAATCCTGTTCTGTTTTGTTGTTATTGGATTTTTGGTTTGGTTTCCTTTGGCTTTTTCTCCAGAAATTCAGGCTATTAAATATAATGACATCTTCCTGCATTAAAATCTATACAATTTTTAACAAAATAAGTATTTATATTCCATTTTGATGGCATCATTTACACTGAGGTGTAAAATGTTACAGAAAATTAAAGCTATTCCAAATATCTGATCAAACATCAAAAAGGCAAAGAAGATAAAAAGCAAGGCCATGCTACCTGTCCCAAGACATACATGACCACCATTAAATTAAATTAAAAAGTAAATCTTATAAAATCAGTTGTTTTCTTCCTCATGCCCTCCATTCAGTTCAGCTTCACTGAAAGAAATTGTAAATACAAGAGAAGAATTTCCAGCATCACTGTATTTGTAAGTGGTTGGTTATTAGTACAGATCTCCTAAGAATAAATAATTTCTTCACAGAAGAGAAAAGAATCTAAGGTATGTTTCCCTATCTGCAGTCTAAGGTTTGTGGGCAGATATTGAGCTCCTGACTCCCAAACCTCTGATCTCAACAGAGCCAGGAGCTGTCTGTCAGAGTTAAGCTTTTGTTTTTAAATGAGACAAAGACATTCAGTCCCCACTGAGGTCTCAGTTTAGCAGAAATACAGAAATGCAGAAAAACAATTTTTTTTCACATTTCTTTCCCCCACCTAAAAACTGCTAGCAGCTAATTCAACTCTCATGAAACCCACACAAGTGTAAACTCACTTCACCAAGCTGTGAAATTTATTTCAAAATAAACTTTGTTCTTGCATTTGGCATTTTTGTCTTACTGTGGTCGACAGCCACCTGGCTCAAAACTATTACTTGAAAGAACTTTTTACAGAAGCTGTTGAAACACCTTCTAGCCTGATTTAATGCAAACATAATTAAAATATAGACTTGAAAACTAAATCCCTCATTTTATCTCTGCTAATAGGAAATACTACTTAGAACATAACTGACAATGGAAAAGATCCTGAAATGTACTTTCTTTCCAAAAATACGCTGAAATCTTACAAGCTTGATAATGGTCTTTGTCTGAGCTTTCATAATTATATATCATTCTCTACTGGGATAGCCAAAGATCAGTGGAAGGAAGAAGGAAGGCCAAGTATTTTCACAGAGGTGTTACTTTCAAATTTTGTTAATGATTTGTTAATGTCAGGACAGATTGGATTTTTTTTTTTTTTTTTTTTTTTTTTTTTTTTTTTTTTTTTTTTTTTGTAAAATGACAGTAAGTCTTATGGCTGGAATTGGAGCTCTCCTCTAGAGGTTGGAACATGCATTGTAAAGATCTCCGGTCTGTATTACTTTATTATTGTTTAGTAAAGCAGTATGACAAGCCCAAGAAAAACCTTCAGAAGAGTTGCTTGTGTTTATTAAGACTTATTTTTCAGACTTCTCATTTGTTGACAGCAGCAACTGATTTAAAAAACCTAAATCTTTAGAAGGGATTTGGCTGGGTACATCTCCATGGCAGTCCAAAAGGTGTTGTATTTTGGGTTTCTAGTTAAACCACAGGTGATAACACTATGTCTGAACGGTGTCATGCTTTCTCTTTTCCCCAACCTCCCTGACTTGCAGCAAGAATGCTGGCAGGGGACAAGAAGGTGGGAGGTGACATAGCTGGGACAGCTGACTCCAACTAGTCAAAAGGATATTCCATGCCATAACATCATGCTCAACATGAAAAACTGAGGGGAGAGGAAGAAGGTGAACATTTTTTGGCTTTCAAGGTCACTGCTGTCTGGAGATTAGCTGAGCATTGGTCTGTTTGTGGGAGGTGACATGTGACTTTCTTTGCATTACTTGTGTTTTTCCTCTCTCCTCCGGTTTTTAAGCTGTCTTTACCTGAACCCACAGCTTTCACACTTTTTTTTTTTTTCCTGTTCTCTGTGCTTCTAGTGGGAGTAAAGTGGGGAGTGAGCAAGTGGCTGAGTCTTAACTGATGCTCAGGGTCAATTCATGACATTCACACTCTCACACTATACAAAACAGGACTAAAACATAGTGATTTCTTTTAAAAAATCAAATAGGAACAAAAACATAACACATTTCTAGGCCTCAAAACCATGAGAAACTATAAACTATATAAGTTACTGTCATAGTAATATCTCAGGCTTGATATAGTGGTTTGCCCCATGTATCCTAATACTCCAAAATACAAATTTGCACAACTAGAAGCAACGACCATTGTCTAGGAACAAAAGGCTGTTGCAAGTGTTTTTCTCTTTTAATTTTTTCTTTTCCAAGAAAATGTGAGAATTTCATTTACTTCATTTAACAAGTAGTGTAAACTTGCTAGTTTTTAACTGTTCATATTTTACACTTAGATCACAGAAACTCATATGTGCCTATTAAAAGCAGCATTAACTGTTCCCTGGAGTAGGAAGATGTACTTAACCTTCTAGAGCTGTACTGGCTCTAAGAGATTTAGATATCACCTTTTTGCATTCTAGCTCTCTAAAAAACTCCTATTGTCCCACAGACAGAAGTGGAGACAATGGTAATATTTTTAATAGTCAAAAACTACTTCTTAGCACTTTGGACAGAATTAGGTGTGTGAAAATAGTCACTGTAGAATTTCACTGAGCTCTGCTTACGTATTTGTGTTTCCTCATTTGAAGGAACTACATACTTATTTTATTGTTTTATTCTTAGATTGCCATCTTCAAGACGGCTCTCAAGAGAATAAAGAATCAGGAAACAAAATTAAGCTTAGACTTTCTTTTCTCATAATATTCTGTTTCATATGCCAGTGCACTGATTGCAAATTTCACTGATGTTTGAATCCATCAGGTTTAATTAGAATCCATGTAACATTTTTATGCCTATCTTAAGACTACACATTTTAAGGATGCAAAGACCTATAAAATATAGACCCATTTATTTTGGTGATTTTTTTGACATCCAGTGAGCACTCCACTCATGGAAAGATAAACTTTCTAGAAAATTTCATTTTATTACACAATCCCATTTACTCCTGCTAGTCACAAACAAATTAAATAACAGCCATAGACATTTTGACAATGCTGAAGAATTTGCAGGTAATTTTAATGATGGAAAACATACTTCATCACACTTCTCAGTGTTTCAAATTGATCTTTGGCAGCGAGGCTGATAATTTGATTGTTCTGTAATGTACAAATGCATAACTTCAAAAGCAGAAATCATTTTACAGGGAAACTAATTAAATGTAAATGAAGTCCTTGTACAGGATGGTAATACATAGTGATATATACAGATATAATTGAATAAGAATAATAAAGAATAGCTCATCTAAATATCCCATTAAAATGATTTTCACATCAAAACAAGTATCATGCTATGATATAGTCCTCTGCATCATTAATTGGCAATATAAGATATTAAATAAGTTCTTTGCTTCCTTCTTCCAATCTTTTTTATTCCCTCCTAATTTTAGGATCAAACATCTTTCAAATTTACTGTGCTCTGTGGCACTCCCATTAAAACAGAATTAAGACACTGCCTATCACATAGGTAGACTACACAAAGAAATGAGGTTCTGGACAGAAGGTTATAGTAGTTATTTTAATTTTTTACTTCAAATTACTCCTGGACAAACTCAACATTCATTTTACATTTTATATTTACAGTCTCATAGATTGCAGATTCCATATTTTCCCTGAAAGGAGTACATTCTCCCATGAGTGCTGTGCCTCAGGGTCACCCTGGCAAGCAGATCCTATGGGGGACATGGACAGGAGCAGCCCTGCTTAGGGGGTGCTGCAGGGACGTGGGGTGAGCAAGCAGCTGGCACTGCCTAGGCCTTGGGTGGATTAAACCTACCCCAAAAGACAGCACAGAACCCAAAATCCATTCTACACCTCTGCTGGCTATGTAGTAATTTTCCACAGAAACTCTCAGTTATTCCCTGGAGTTTGGAGAGCAAATCACAGAATCACAGAATATTCTGAGTTGGAAGGAACCCAAAAGGATCATCAATTCTAGCTCTCAACTGAATGATCCAAATGGGGACCAAACCTAAAAGCTTGGTGTTATGAGCATCCTGCTGTAATGGACTTAGTCACCATTTTTGTAACTGTGCCTGGCAATACATGTAATTTTATTTGCTATTTTTGTCATTTCATCATTTTTGACTGTTACTAAGATATTTTTTCTCCTGGTCTTGTTGTCTCAGTGATCCAACATCCTACTTGAGGCATTAACTATATGTAATTAATTTCCTGATTTTTTACTGTTGTTTACCATAAGGGGTGACAGAAATTCATTCTGATGGGAAAGATTTGTGGTTATCTTAGTACTCAAATAACCAAATCAGGGAAATGTTTAATAAAGGCAGCTTGATTACACTTAAGTATAATCTGTAATCAAGTGTAATCCTGATTTAACTGATCAGAGAAAAAGAAAAAAAAACCTGAATCAAGAAACAGTCAATGCTACAGACTAGAGAGAAGATGGAGCAATTCCCTGGCACATTTCTTTTACTGTTTCAAAGTGCAAAAAATAGCTGAGGTTCTTCTGGATGAATTTAGACAGGATCAATCAACATATGTTGTCTTCTTTTTTTTTTTTTGATTAATTGCAGTAAGCGTCACATGCTTATTTAAGCAGAATTATCTGTATGGAGTTAATCTGTTTATTGATTAGCACAAAGCAACTGTTCAGCTGAATCTCATTTGGCACAACATGGTGGTCCAGTATCCAGAAATACATTGCAAGGAAAAGAATCTCCCTTTATATTTTCTATATCTTTTTAAAATGGCAATTCACATATTTGATAAGGATTTCTATATAGGCTTAATTTTTATAGACTGCAAAAATTGTTAATTTATGACAAACTGGCCTTAATACCTGTTGTAAAGAGTGTTTTATTACTATGGCTTAGCATTACACTTATTACAAAAGCAAGTTCTAGACAACTGCTTACACTAATCTGACAAAGAAATAGTATCTATTTTAATGGCAAGTATTCAACTGTTAATGTTACTGTAACTTTAAAGACATTCATGTATTTAAAGCTGCTCTCTATTTAACTTTATTTTGTGAGTACTTATTTTCAAGAGTATTTATCCTAAATTTTCTTTATGGAATTGTACGGAGCTTTAAATATATACTAATAGATCCGCTCAGTACAAGAAAATAGTTACTGACTACTCTGGTATTGGTAACATGGCAAATAGTAGTAACTATAAATTTTTGTAGACTATTGGATATATCTGTTATAATAATACCACATCCTAATTTTTTTCTCTTCTGAAAAATTACTTAGGTAGATAATTAATCCTGCTGAATATATTGAGAAGGGCTTTGAAAAGACGTCATTGCTTAAAGTAAGACAGGGAATTTGCTAAAGACCAAGAATCCAGCAGTGGATCCTGACTCCTGGAAAATAACATATAGATTACAAACCACAAATAATGAACTCGTATTCATCAAGGAGTGCTAACTCTATTAATATATAGTAATGGGTCCTATACCAATAAGGTAGAACAGAAGATACACTTTGAAGATGCAATGTGAAATCAAAGTCAGAGCAAACGAGAATCATCATGACATCTCACAGGTGTATTATAACCAGGAGATGGTTAGTGTGACATTTTAAAAACAAATAAATTTTAAAAATTAAAGGTGTGGCAGACACAAGAAAAATACTGATATTAAAAATAAGGCATCATTTTTTGTGACTCATTCATGTCATAACCCTTCCTTCACTCAAATAATGAATGACATTGGAAAAAAAATGTTTAAGATAGTGAATTTCACTTTATATCCTGGAATTACACATTTCACAGAGCAGTTTAACATATTTTTAACTTGTTGTTAGCATCTCTATTAATTTGCACAGTCCTCCTTTTGTTAATATTCTAACTTTTTAGATAATCCGCCTATTAAGGTTTGCTTATTTAGCTGACTGCCTCCATGCATGTCTTCAATAGGGAATTCAACTAGTAATTTAACAGCCAGGATTCTTCCCTAATGCTGTTGATGTACTCCCAATAATTAACATTCTGTGAACAGCTGCATTGTTAAATGTCCAGATAGATTGCACCAAAAATGATCATTTGTATGTTGTGGGCTTAGTGGACAAAATGAAAAAGGATTCTTTATTGATAACTAGAGTTTTTTTGTACAATGTTATGAGTTAATAGGGTTCAATTAAAATTGCCAAGTTGTGAGCTTCTTGCACATCTCTGGAGCTTTGAAAGAAGAAAGTTTAATGAACGGTTGAACAGTTATCCCGATACCCTAGTAATTAGAGCACGGGTAATTAATGTGCATCTGTGGTAGACTCTGGGGTACTATCAATGACCCTGCAGTGTGGCAGAAAAAGGAAATTATGATCTTGGCATGGGAGTACAGCTTTTCCTATTTTCTTAAATTTTAGATCTACATCAGTGTTTAATTAAAAGAAGAAATGAATTACCATTAACACCATTAGGCAATGAGCTCTGATTGGTTACAATCCACATGGACTTTGATAGAATCTTGGGAGATCAGAAAAGATTTTTTCAAGATCCTTTCAAGTGTCTGAAGGACTTTTCACAGAACACAGCAAACATTTAGGAAAAAAGAAGCTTAAAGGCTGGAAAGCATGATAGTGAAAGACATCTGTATTTCTGTACAACTTCTACTGTTAATTTATTTTTTTTTTAATTGACATGCATGTGCCCCAGTCCTTGCAGTGGGGGCTTTGGGGAAGCCTCTGTGAGGAGAGGGCAGGGCTGCCCCATGCTGCTAATGGCCAGCTCCAGCCAGATACTGGGGGGAGAACAGGGCATGGCAGAGCCTCTCAACCAAGGTGGTGCTTCCTCTAGGAATGTGCATTTAAGAAAGAGTAGAAATAGATGGAAAACCAACATTACAAGGAGAAGGAGAAGGAGGAACAGGTCCATGGCCCCAGAGAAGGTGTTCCCAGAAGCCTGTGAAACATCCATGTTGAGGCAAAGGAAAAGTGTGAGGAAAAAGTAGTGCTGGAGATCAGCTGATAGCTGGCTGCAGCTCCCTTTCCCAGTGATGCTTCAGAGAAAGGATGAGGATGGAGCATGCAGGCAGAGGAGTTGGGAGTGGGAAGTTAAGCTTGGAAAAAAGGATACTAATGGTGTTGGCTTAATGTTCATTCTTTTATTTTCCTCTACCTAAATAATTAACTGCATTTTTTATTTTGACTGGAAGTTAGTTAATTTTTCCCTAGTAAAAGCTGCCTTGCTGATAATGGTAATTGATAAGCAATTTCCCTGTCTTACTATGACCCACAAGCTTGTTTCCTGTTTTTTCCTATTTTCTCCCCTGTGGTTTTGCCCAGGGCTAACCTACCACAAGATGTTATAACTTTAAATACTTTAAGGTTCATAATGACTACGATTTAGTCTTATTTAACTTTGGAAGAAATACAAAATCACCTTTTTATTAAATATTTTGTTTGTACAAGTGTTGTACAAATTAATAAGTCTGAAGAACACTTATTGAAAGATAGTCCTCACAGATGTTAGATAACTGGGTAAGCTGATGCAGTAGTTTCTAGAGGGATTCAGAGGAAAATTGCTTTTATGTCCTGAAGCAAAACAGCATTCTATATTTCACATGATAATAAAATGTATCCTCAGGGTAAGTAAGCTGTCTCTACTTTTAAAACAAAACACAATTCAATTTGTATGCAAAAGCATAGTATTATTTTATGAGAACAAGTAACTCTCCAGAGCTTACTGTTTTAGCAGATTCTAATACCTTTTGTAACAGTACACTGGTTACAAATTAACGCTGGCTGGCCATAACCAACTAGATTTAAAAGATTCATTGGAATGTTAAGCATCAACTCATAGTTAAATCACTAGAAGTGATTTAAGAATTTCCAATATGTGGCATTGAGATAGAAATGCCCTTCAACACAGCTAAACTTTCGAGTATCTGAGACTCTCAGCTTCTTTGAAAAACATAGATATGCACATGTAACAGTTAGTTTAGCCAGACATGTCACTTAAACACACATAGCAGAAAAAAAACCCAAACAAAAACCATTTCACACACACATTTTAAAGTATCTAAATATAAGTTCAACTGTATCTATTAAAGGAACACTTCAAAATGCAAGTCAAGAATACTTAAGGAAACCAGTCATAAATTAATTTAAAAGCTTCTTTACCTTTGCAAGCAATCCAGATGGAGACAATACCCCAACTGAATTTAGGCTTTCCTTATTCTTTGCTTTGCTTTTATTTTTTCTAGTTGATTAAATACTTATCAGTCATTTTAGATGTACTTCCAGAAAATGTGAAACCATATCATACCTACAAGCTGGAATATTGCCTAAACAGATGTCAATTAAGTCTCTGGTAAACAGCAAGTTGAGAAAAGCTGATTGTGTTTGTCCACATCCATGATAGACACTTCTCAAAAATTAGTTTCAGGGCACTACAAGTCAGAAAATTTCCAACATCAAGATATTTTATTGATTATTTTTTTGGTTTAACCCCAGCTGAGAACCAAACACCACACATACACTCATGCCCTTACCCTCCTCCATCAGGATGGATGAGAAAATTAAAGAGCAACAGTGAGAGAACATTTGGGCTGAAATAAAGGAAGTTTAACAAGTAAAGTAGAAGTTGTGCATGTGAGCAGAGCAAAATGAGGAATTCATTCACCACTTACCATGGATTTAGCCAATCCCAAGCAATCTGGGCTGCATAGCCCATAATGGTGTCTTGGGAAAATAAACATCTTCGTTCTCAAGATCACTACCTTCCTTCTTCTTCCTTCAGTCCCATTGCTGAGCACACTGCCATACTGTGTGGAATATCCCTTTGGTCAGTAAAGCTGTTTCAGCTCCATCCCCTCCCAGCTCCTGGAGCACCCCCAGATAACTCATTGCTGTGATGGGGTGAGGAGCAGAAAAGGCCTTGGCTCTGTGTCCGAGCTGCTCAGTAATATCCAAAACACTCCTGTGTTATTAACATTGTTTCCAGCACGAATTCAACACACAGCTCCATACTAGCTGTTAAAGAAAATTAAGTCACAATCAGTACATTTATGTAAATAGGATGTTTACTATATAAATAGGATATATAAATAGCAAGACAAGAACAACTCTGCTTTTTAACAAAACCTGGTATACCTCTAGAGATCATAAAACACTGAAAAGGACAAATTGTGCAGGTGAGTGACATAGCAGGCCAGGGGCAGAGGAAGATCTGCAGCAATGTCAACAGTGATTTCCACAAAGCAATGTGGAACTTTCTGAAGAAGATTGATTCTTTTCATTTTTTTCCACCCTAATCTTTCAGAAGCCTTACAGTTTCCATTTCTTTTCATCTTATGAGTCAGAGAGGAGAGAAAAGATATTCTTAGTTCATTTAACCTATGCCCATAGTATCACACAGAACTACAGTATCTTCAACATCATTAGAGTAGAACGCTTCTAAAACTCTAATAAAAATCCTTATAAACTTACAAAGCAGTCACAAGTGGACAGAAGTGTCTCTGTGTGCTTACATTGAACATCCTGTTAAAGGGAATGGGAACTATCCAATTCAGTTCTAATGTTTCAGTTTAACTAAAGACTTTCAAAGAGTAAGTGAAGAAAGAAAAAAGGTCATAAAAAAATAATTTAGAGGGAGACAGTGGACACAACTTATCTTCAAGAAGTTTATTCAGATTTGAATTGTCATTAGGGAAAAAAGAAAGCAATTATTAATGTTGTAAGGAAAATGAAGGCATACTAAACTACAACTCCAAAAAAGCCAGCATTGGTCTCTGTCTTCACATACAAATAGCTATGTCCAGTTATGGTTTTGAGAGTCTTCAAATCTTATTTAGTAGATTCTGGAGTTAGCATCCAGGTATGATGTTCCAGTCACAAACCTGATGTTGTCTAAGGCTTTCTGGAAACCACAGGTAAATTTTAGTTATGTTGTAAAACGATGCATAACTCATACACTAGAAGCAGGAAAACCCACACTGACAGGATACTGAGGAAAAAACCCTACTTGATCCTGGAATTTAGAAGCCTTAGCTACAAAAGTGGTTCTACTTTCTTTGAGATTCTTCTGAAAATCTGCTCTGAGATTCTTCTAAAAAGCTTATATATACCAGCATACAAATTTAGTTTTATACTTTTGTATAATTCAGTCACAGGTGATGGTGCCACTTCCTTGAGGTAGCTGAAATAGACCCCTTGCTTACCTAGCAAAAAAAGACTGTATACAAAATACTATTTTCTAGCAGTAGAGCTGTTAATAGAGATTAATGGCCTGCTCACAAAAATGGTTCCTGAAGAATTTCTACCTTACATAGAAGACTTCCTCTGAGTACCTCTGCAGGACTGAGTGACTCTGTTTTCTAAATCCCCTTCCAGTTTCACCAAGAGAAAGAGAGAGACCCGCAAAGGTGAGATGCACTGGAATCAGTCCATATTAGTGGATCTGTTCACTGCTAATAAGCTGCTGAGACAATATCCCAGGATAACCTGTTGTCTAGTCAGACAGAGAGGTGCCAAACTGTTACGATCCACCAGACTCAGTGCTGATCAGCTCAAGTAACAATGGAGCCATTCAAGATTTAAGTCAAGAGCTTTTTCTTTTTAATTGAGCTATCTTAATTTTCCTTACCATCTAGGTAGCAATAGGGGCTTCCAAAAGATGTTGCTCAAACAATACCTTGGTCATTTGTCTTCTGGCCACTCACAAAATGCCAGTGTAGGAGAGTCATTGAATTCATCAATTCAAACAGACTGTTTGAGCAGAACAGGAGCAGTGTTCACTCAGAATGCTACTTCTACTGTCCTCCTAATTTTTTTCTAGTATTTCTCTCCATCAGTCTTCAGGATTCTGTAGCAGTTCAGAAGATTGAGATGGTAATTTTACAGCAGTATTCAAGGTAAAACACATTTTGTGCTGATGCTGTGTTAATGGCTGTTGTTAGGTAAGAAACAAGTCATTTGCTCACTGAAATTTATAAGATTAATGACACTTCCATATTATCCTGCCAAGAGAATTTAGTTTAAATATGTATGAACTTACACTTCCATACAAATGCAATAGCATGCCGTTCATAAAAAGAATGGAAATAAAGTATGCAAATAATGCTGGTAAAAGCCTGGTTTTATATCCACTGTGCATTAAAATTCCTTGTCCAGCAGTGCATTTCACATTGAAATAGCTTAAAAGTAAATAAACAAATCAGAAAACAGGACTATTGTCTTTAAATATGCAAGGTTCCCGAAAAAATATCTGTCAGAATGAATTCTTCTCAATACATAAATTTTGTAATAGGTTATTTATAGTAACCTCAGTTACTCTCATCCTCATATGTTCTGTATATATCATGTGTAGCATTTTGTTCCACCTTTTCCCTATAATTTTATTTTCTTCAAAAATAAATTAGGAAACTGTCAATCTGTTTACCAACAGGTTTACTGTATTTGGCCTTTCTTATAAGAAAGATACTGTCTATTAAAAAATGAAAACATAATTTCAGAGTATTTTTCAGGGAAACGTCATTGCCACAGTAAATTTGTTCTCATTGCCTGCAAGCTTATTTCATCTGTGCAAAGGTGTTGTGCACATTTGAAGCAATAGCTATCATATTTGGAAATCTTTGAGTGTTGTGAAAGAGCTAAACAATAAGAATAAGCAGGTTCTCTGTAGTCAATCTTCAGACCATGAGAAGAAAAGGACTGATAATGCAAAAAATCTGCCCTTTTATTTTCATCCTTGAATGCAAATATCTCCCTAAAGGCATGATATATTGATTTCAAAACAACAAAACTAGCTTTATTTGGTTAAATTGAATGAAAATAAATTCAGTTTCTCAAAGCATCTTTATAAGACCAAGTTAATGCTTGTACATAAGAAGAAAAAGCAAAAGAATGAAGAAAAATCCAAGGGAAGAAATTAGAAGAAGAATAGGAGATAATGAAATTAATTAAATAATCCTTTTGTTGATTAAATATTGTTATGAATTGCTTCAGTTCCTGAAGTATCACTATTCAAACTATGTATTTAACCAGGGTACTCTATGTCAGCTTCTATATTTATTTGCACAGACCTTTCTATCACATAATGGTTTTCCTCTGAGATCAGCATATTACAGATTCTCTGCATATGTGACACTTAATTGTATATACAGCTCTGACTCACATGATACTATTAGATCAAGAGGTGTACACAAAATTCAGACATGTTTGCAATTGCTGCAGCTGCTATTTCTGTAGCCCTACCTGAGTTTAGTATCCCTGTTTACAAATGGTTTTTTCCATGGAAAAAGATCTTGTTGTGAGCTTTAAGAGCTGTAGTTGCTCTTAACTGAAGACAAATAACAGAAGATTCAATATAAATACACAAGTTTAATATGTGATCCCTTCAAGCCTTATCAATCCAATTAGATCAGTTGCAGAAAACTGCAGCTTCTTCAAGTTTTGGACTTAGAAAAGGTTAGGATATTTTTAAAATTTTCATCTTTGGGCAAGGCACATGCTCATATCACATTCTACAATGAAGACCATGGTCTAAAAAGAAATAATTAGATGCCTAAGATGAAATACCAGCAGAATTGATTTCGATAACAAACCAGATATAAACATATGAAGTATTATGAAACATTGCCTACACGCAAATTAATTCTACTTATTGTCATATTCTCTCTATAAGCTTGGTTTACAAAGTAATTTTACTGATTTTAACATTATTTTCCCAGAATGAAAGCACCATAAATGAGGGGAATTCGACCTTTTTTTATGGAGAACTTGCTACACTAGAATGTGGAAAGTAATGGAAATCTTAAGGTTAAGATCATGTGCAGCACAAAGTATAAAGAGTAAATCAAGCAGAATTCAGAATGACTTTTGAGGAAATAGAATAACCTTTAACATAACCTTTTATAAAAGAGAAATCAGCTTTCTAATCCTTTATTACTTACATGAAATAAGATTTCATTTAATCACTTGTAGATGTTGTGTTTTCATTACATCCATCAAGTTACTTAGTCAGATCTCTTATTTCCTTCCCAAAAACCAGAAGGAAACCTGATACCAGGAAAAATAAATGTCCCTTAACAACCAAAATGACAGATTTTGTTGGAGTTTTTTGGTTGGTTTTTTTTGTTTGTTTGTTTGTTGTTTTGGTGGGTTTTTTTGTTTTGTTTTGTTTTGTTTTTAAAGAAAGAATGCTAAAAGAGATTACATTTTTAAAGCCAGCTTTTTTTGTGCATGTCAAGTCACAAAAGAAAGGTAGTCATTACAGTGAAATGCTTTAGCATCTTATTTCCATCAATGAACAATATGCATTTTTAAAAACTATAAAAACTATGAAATGGTCAATTTGCATAATATACTAAGAAGAAAATTTACTCCTATTACTAGACAGGTCATATTTGGGTAATACTTTCCTAGAATATTCTATACTATAAAAATAATAATCCACAACAGGTTATCTTAGTATTACGCACAACAGGTTATCTTAGTATTCTCAATCTGGAATAAAAATGGATTCTAAATCGTGAAAAGCTCTGTTAGCCATGTCCAAAAAAAAAAAAAAAAAAGTCTCAAAACAATCCATATTTTCAATATTTGTAGATAACATATAGACTTGATTCCATAAAGGTGGATAGTGCCCCAGTGGCTAAGGTAAAATAAATATATCTATTATTCTAGAATATGCTCTGGTGATCAATATTAGCATCAAATGTTTCATAGAATCAACAGCACAATCTGTTTTGTTTTCATTCAGTTCTTTGTTTTCCTTCCTTCTCCAGATGGAGTTTTATTCTTGTACATAGTTCAGGGCAATAGAATTAATTGTTTTCAATGGAATTCATGTGCTTTAAATTAATGTGTTTTTTTAATCTTAATTGTTGATGTTGCAGAGTTACCATTGACCAAGAGTTTGTTTGGTTTTTTTATTGTGGATCTGATGTTGCCCAAGTGGTAGTTTATTTCATTTAGTATTTCACATCCTATATGCTAAGAAGTTTTAATACTTTCTATAGTTGATTTTTGATGAACACTCAAAAAGTGTTCTTTGCATAAATATTGTTTTTTATTTTTTAATTCTTAAACTAGTTGGCTTTTTTCATTGTTTTTATTTTAGCTTTGAATAAGTCATTTTTCATATGCATGTTTACATTTTCCACTTCCATACCTGATCCTTCTCTGTAAGTCAGTTTTGTTAAACCAGACCACAGGAAATAACATCTAATGATAAATAAAATGAAATTCTTCTTGTCGGCTGCATTATTTTAGAAATGTTACATGAAGCTTATTCAGTTCTTATATCTACATATTTTTATTTAGTGTAAAGTCAAATTGTATATATGGACTTTGATCCTAGCTAAACAAAAGCCTCATCTGACACAAAGCAAAACTAAGTCTTCATTTCTATGCTTATGGTCATTCTTGAACTTGGGGAAATGTTGCATATGTTCTGTGCTTTCTTTTGGTTTTAGAAAGAATTAAAATGCCCTTAAATTTTGCCTATTTATTTTCTAGTGAGGTAGACTAAGTATCACACAATTTCCATCTTAACTGAATACTACATTTCATGGTATCAAAAGAACAAGCTCAAGGACTAAGGAAGTTTTTAGAGAAATCTGGCTAAGATTTCAAATTTTCTAAAACCAAATAAAGAAAATAGCTTTGCTGTGTTCCAATTTGCATTAAACAAAATTATATATATAAACAAAATATCAAAATGGAATCACAAACAACATCTCCACAAAACTTTCTCACTGCAGCTTTAACTGAAAAGAAATACAATGACACGTCCTAATCCTACTTCCACAAATTGATTTTCCATCCTCTGTGGTTGAGCACATTCCTCAAAGGTGTGCTATTACAAAACAGCCACAGAGATATGTCTGCATTTTCCCCCATCTGGCTAATTAACATATAATCTATGTGAAGAAGTGTTGTTTGTCTAGAACACCAAGTTCTTGGCTCGTTGGTTAAGTATTCTCATAAAGATGCAGGATTCTCCCCAGAGGCTGGAGAACAGTCTTTGGCCACAGAAATGCCTGCTAGTTCAGCGGTGTCACATCAGTTTACAGCACTGTTCATTCATCAGTGACCAATCAGTTCATTCCCAATGGTTATTGGGAAAAAGCTCGTACTTTGTCTGAAAGCAGTATGAGGTGTTACAATATGTGGTAAAATAAAGTAGGGTAGAGCAGGTTTTGTGTGATTGTCCTTTTTTAAGGACTTTTACTCTAAATGTTACTAGATTTCTAACTGTAGGTGGTGAAGTGCTTAGTGAAAAGGTATTGTGGCGGAATTCTAGTTGTACTCTTCAATACCAGCAGGTGTTATGCAATCCTAATAATATGTCTATTAAAAGTAAAAAGCTCAGTAAAGTATAATAAATATTTGAAATGTCCATAATTTAATGTAATATCACATATCATATCAATGGAAAAACATTTACAGTAATGCAACATTGATAGCATTAATTCTATATATGGTGGTTATGGTAAAAGATTATTTACATAGCTTTTAACAAACCAATATTTAGAAGCTATTTAACCTATATAAAATCAAAGTAACTAACAGAGAACAAAGGAAAGATAGGCTGGGAAAAATCTACTTATTATTTTTTGAAAACATTGCTTAATATACTCCTTTACTTCCTTGTCAACCATCACTTATTTTGTACATTTACAAAATACCAACTTGAGAGAAGTCATGCAATTTTACAAACTCACCTGCTATTTGACCTTTTAATGCCAGTGTTGCACTTAGCAGAGGAATACTCTAAAGAGTTTTAAATACCAGAAGTCCATTAGACAAAACATAGCACCTGAAAATTGCATATAAAAACATTTTGCTTGCTTGAGTTCAGATCCTCACATCATGTAAGCAAGGATAATTGAGAATTAATGTTTATAGCTGTCAGTTGCTATCAGAAATATTAAATAATTAGACTGATAGCTATAACCTTGTAAGAGTATGTTCACTTAGTAACTGTAACATTACATATCTCGGAGTGATCGCTTGAATATTTATGTTACATGGCAGAGTTCATAGCACTGCAATCACACATACAGTTAACACTGTGACCTCCTTGAGTATTTTTCAAAATTAGCAAAAATTACCATAAAGCCCTGGTTTATCATTTAAAATGTTATGCTGACACATATGTATACATTTGCTCATAAAAAATCCCATTGAAATATTAACTAAATTATTAAAATACTTGGAAAGTAGGTAAAATCTAATACAGGCTGCCTGAGCCCCAATTTAAAGACCTGACATTGAAAATTAGTCCATTCCAGGAATTTTAGCAATTAAAGCAGAAGCAGCCATCACTTTTTTTTTCCTGTTTGTTTCTTTTCCTTTTTTTTTTTTTAATTTTTTTGTTTGTTTGTTTGGTTTTTTGTTTTGTTTTGTTGCCTTTTTTTTTTTTTTTTTTTTTTTAGCTTAATGGCATACATGACATCAGTGGAGATAAAATTAGAAAAGCTTCAGAGAATTTACTGCAGGACAAAAAACCTAATGAAAATACCTTGGCCTCTAAGGTTATTATTCCTATATATATCTATCAATAGTATCCCAACATTACTCTAATAGAAAATGTTGAGTTACCTAAGAACTTCTTCTGATTGTGGTATGTTAAAAACACTGAACAGGTTTTTCTTGGCCTGCATTCTCTGCAGCTATTCATCCTGAGCAGGAGAACATTCATATCACCCTTGCTGGGACGTGTTAAGCAAGTGTGAATGCTGTAATCTATTGACAAAAACTAGAGTGTTTCTGCAAATTATCGCAAGACTGATAGAGAGACTGAAGTTGATACCAGTTGTTATGTACACGTGATAAAAATACCTGGCCTTTTTTATGGAATATTTCAACTTTTCACTATCAGATTTAGTAAATATAAACCTGAAGAATGAGGGAGGTGGTGTTGTTCAGAAAAGCCTATGCAAAATCTTTTTTCACTGGTTCTTTCTTAAGCAATCCTTTTTTTTGTTGTTTTGTTTTGTTTTGTTTTGTTTTGTTTTTCTTGATAGAAACAATTTAATCTTGCCTTTTTTTCTTCCTTTTTTTATTCTTTTTTTTCCCCCTATTTTCTTTATGTGCAGGAATAGAATCTTCTTAATTTCTCTTTCTCTACCTTTTTACTGGTAAATACTGCAACTGATACTTTACCAATACTTTAATGGGAGCCCAAGGATTTCAGATGAATAAAATAATTTTCTTCGCCTCAGTGACAGTACTGAAGAGGATTGGTAGGGATTTGAAATTCATTCTGGCAGCTGGAATAAAATGTTTTTGTCACTAAGCTAGAAATCATGATGATTTGAGCATTTGTGCTTGATACAAAAGACTTAGATTGATTTTTGGTAAGTTTTACTTCTTCTAAATAAAGAAAGCAAAATTATATTTTAGAAACCTGTCCTGGCTATAAAGTAGAACTTTATACCATAGCATAATGTCTTATACTCTGCATGAATAATATTTCTGGAAAAAAATTCAGAAATTACTCCTTTGCTTTTATGACTCAAAGTCATAGGGATATTTTTCATTGTTTTCCATTAGAAAATCCAGAGTTATTGTCTTGCATTCTCCTCACTATAAGGAAAAAATTACTAATTCATGAATGTCAGAGTTTAAAATGAATTTAAAACACAATTTCACTTTTGAATCATAAGTCCTATAAAACATGATTCACCAATATGACATCAACACTGAGAGTATGATTTGACTTCAGGTTAAAGGAATATACTCACCACATTATTTTTAAAAGTCAATCCACTTTCTATAATGCCATCACAAGTAAAGAATATTCTTCAAGACGAAAGGACAAACGGTGGTCCTTACATTCCTGTGAAATAAAACTAAATATTGGTAAAGAAATTTTAAAAATCCATATCATGGCCTAAAAATATGCTGTGAGAATGTGAAATCATCAAAATGTAATGCCATGAATGAATGAGCATGGGTTTTGTACACCAAAATAGTTTTGCTTTGATATCTTAAGTTGTGGGGTTTTTCTTTCCTTTTGCTATGGAAGGTTCCTGAGGTTTTGTTCTCAAATCATACTGAGGAAAAAAGAAAAAAAAACCCACCAAAACACTTAAATATTTATTTTCACATAAAAATTAAAAATCCTTAGGTTTAAAAAACCTTAGGACCTATCTCTTGAAATTATAAATTTCCAAATTAAAAAAACTAAGTCCATCAGTAGATCTCTAGAAAAATCTGAATCTGTTATTCTCTACATGTCTTTACATTTGTTTATGCCTAGTGCATTTCCCTCATATTTTCTTGAACGTTTATAATAAGGTTTCTTTTTTCTGTTTACCATTATTTATAAGAAGCCATGTTCAGTTAGAAATGCTGCTCAACAGATACTCTTTTCTCCCTCCATAGTTTTACCATACTAAATATGAGTTAATGGAGGAATATGTTAAACATTGCAGCACCTGAATATCATGCAGCATTTTTATAATCCAGGTAATATTTTAATGAGCACTGGACATTTTAAAGGAGAAAATTTTGATAAACTTATGTAATGTTATTTTTAGATTAAAAAATAAAGGATTTTTTTTTATATATAGTAAATATGTACTGGAAAAATAGACCTTCACTTTTTTTTTTTTTTTTTTTTTTTTTTAATATATATATAAAGCAGGCTTTTCTTTGCCTTTTAAATTGAGGACTTTAGGTCAGTTCTTCACTATGTGTAATAAATGCTGTTTGAATGTTTACTTCCTAGACCAGAATTTTTTTTTTTTATTTGAGTTTTATAGATTATTGATATGGTCCCTTGTCACTGTATAATAAAAATTTTAAATAACGATTCAAGAACAAAGTGTGCCATTGACCACTGCCAAGTAATACACAAAAGTTTTAGGATAAAATAAATCTGTGATTTGTATATGATAATCTATCATAATTCTTTAGTCAATCTTATTTTCAGGAATTCTGAGAACTACATCTCTCAATAACTCCAAAAGAAGTTCTCAGTACTTCAGCAAAGTGCATGCCTCCTATTTTATTATTTGTTTCAGATACATGATACTCCTTAGGCACATGTTTAGTTGCATTTCCAGTTTTTGTGACATCCACAGTCAGAAAGTGTTTCTGGCTGCAAACAGATGGTGCTTTTCCTCCTATGTAATGTCCTTACCTGAAAGGTGCAGAATGTGCTGCACTTATGTCTTCGGATGCCATTTCTCTTCAAAGCCTGCCTTAATTCCACCCAAGTTCCCCTTACAGAGAAAATTGTATTCAGTTTCTATAAGCTTTAATTGAAAATAAATTGGCCATGCTTTTAGCTTCATTGTGGTATGCAGTTTATTTTTCATTGTTAACATTTGAAAGAAATTTACGTCAGAAATTTGGCCCAAAAAATACTCTGTTGTTTGGTCAGTATCCAGGTATGTGATTTTTCTTTCTGCCAAATGAATAGCAATCCACTTTGAATAAAAAGCATTGTGTTAATTCAAAATAGCCAGCAAACCACTGATTTTTTGTTTCCAACTCTAAGATTAGTGATTGGAGCACATACAATTTCAAGATCAGTTTGCCAATTATTTCTACTTTATATATAAGGCAGAAATGTCACACAACCTAAACTAAGTAAGGCAGGAGTAAGTACTCTAACACAAATGTGTTTGAAATAATTCTGCAGTATTTCATCAGAAGAAAACTCCTTAAAGGAAACATTTGGTTAGTTTCTATAAAATTTGCTCAAAGGTTACAAAGAGTTTCTCTTTCTTAAGGTAAAGACTGCTATATGGACTTAAACAAATATGCTTAATGTTCCTAAATAATTAATTTTAAATTTCCCACAACCTAAAATTGTTAATGTGCAATTTTTATTGTTTATTAAAGATTTAATGTATCTTTCCTGTTAAAAGTTTTTAACACATCTGAGTGCATCTGATCATTCCTTCACAGACCTTTGTACCAGCAGTGTTAGTTGTGAAAGACATCCTAGTCCATCTCTTTCGATTCCATTTGAAAAGAATTGTGTTATTTTATTAGCAAATATTTATATTTTTCCTAAGCTTTGTCATGATCAATAACTATTATGAACCCAGTTATATATCAGTGGGAAAAAAAGATAATATTTCAGACTCATAAGCCCTTCTCTCAAACTTCAATCTAGCCAAAAGCTTTTCTTTTAAATGATACATAATTATGTAGATTAAGTAAAAGGAGTTGGGGTTTGTGTGCCATAGGATTATATTACCATATAAATAGCTGAGTTTTGTAAAAGTTGATTTGCAGATGTAAGAAGGTTATGGCAAAAAGACTTGTGATTACATGTGCAACAATCAAGCCTCAGTTGCAATAGGTTTAAAATCCCACATTAAGCTGGAAAAACTGATTATTTATGTGAAAAAGTAATTTTATTATTCAGTATTGACTTCAAGAACACTATTAGCATGATACCAAACTAGCATGCAAAATAGATTGAGAAGTAAGAAATCAAAACTGTTTGAAATAGTTCTATAAAGTGTAAGTGTGTGAAGTTTTCCTGATCACCGTCTATTTGCTAGGAAACTGTATATACAAGAAAAAGTAAATGCATAAAGGGCCTCATTTGAAACAAAGTTTATTAAAAAAAAAACCAAAACCGCTGTGAAAATAGAAAAAAAAATCTTAAATAAAAATGTAATTTTAAAATTTATTAATTTTAGAAGTATTTTAAATTGTTATCATTGTTTGCAAATATCATAAGCATTTTATAGATATCTTCATGAAGAGGTTTTGAAGCCTGTGAGATTATCTACCAGCACAAAACTGGTAGATAATCACAAAATTGCTTAACGTGTCTTTGAAGGCTGTAAGATTGATGTAATTTCAAGATGGAATTAAATAAAACTCTAAAAACATTGAATTAGTAATATTTCTGGAGCAATATCTGTGAATAATTTCACTTATTAATAAAAATAATAAAAAAATAATAAAAATATTAATATAAAAATAGCAACCTAGAAGTAGTTATACATTACCCCTCAGAAAAACAAATTTTATTTTTTGCCTTTTCCCTCAATGTTGAACAAAATAATTATTATTCAGCAGACTGGAAAACAAATTTCATGCAGGAATGAAAAAAGTAAGAAAACTTTTTGGGATTTTCTTGAGCAGTTTCAAATTGTCTGAACTTAATAAGAGCTTTTTCCATTGACTTTAAAATTTCTTTTCATTCAGTATATTCATAATAGACTACAAAAGGCCCTCTTATTTGAATAGTTAAAAAGAGGAAAGAAAAAAGAACTAAGGACTGAAAGCCAAGGTTCTATATATTCTAAGTGTGAAAAGAAACATCCTTTTTAAAAGGATGATTAACCTTGAGTGTATATAATCAAAGTGTATTCTCTCTACCATATATTCTCTCTACCATATACCACACAGTATAGCCTGTGTGACAAATTTTAACTAGATGTTATTTTGAAACTGTCTACAAGTGAAAATTAGTGAGAAGAAGAAATTTATTTACTTCAATATTGCCATTCTTACAGTGCTTGTTTCACAAAGAAAATGTCGTACTCAAGAAAACTTTAATCCATTGTATCTTAATATGTTCCCAAATCATGATAAAATCAATTTCACAGCACCATTCTTACAGCAAGGGAGTGCTCTTCTGGAGAGTTACTGAGACAAGTTAGTGTGTTCTCATTTTACATTTTAGTTCATTTCCTATTTATTTCCCCATGTAAAGGCCCTAGCCAAATTTATCCTTTTTATTGTGTGTGTGTGTATGGACAAATGTTCAATTATTGCATCCTGTAATAAACAGACTAGGAGACAAATTGTATCTTCTAACCTTGAGCTCTCTGAGTATATGCAGTTCTTGGCAAAGAAACTATATGAGTACTTTTTATTACCACTGGTATTTTCCTGTGTTCTGCTGAATTCCAACAATCTGCCTTGCTAATGCTGTTCCTGGAAAGACAGATAAAGTAGTGCACTTTGCAAGACATTATAAGGAAAATGCCGCTTTGTTAACACTGTTCACACATTCATCAAATAATTCCTTTGGTATTGCCAACATTTTGTAGCCACTGTCTTCACTACAGTACTGGCATGAGCTGTGTTGAGGAATACTGATACCGAGGAAGCTGGTTTTTTTAGAGGGAAGAGGTGTGGCTTTTTTTTCTTTGATTTGCTTTGATTTGCTTTGTTTTTATTGTATCCCCTCTGATACAGATCAGTTTTCTACTCTGACATCTCTACTCTGTGTTTTTGCATGACATAGCTCAAGACTTTTAACTAATTTACTTTTGTCTAATATGGCCAGGGACTCTGTATCTTTTGAACAACAGTCAGGAACTTCTGACTGGTTGAGTAAATTAATTTGCAATGAATCCTATAAAAATATTGATGCTATCTTGTAACTGGAAAGTATCTAAACATCTTCATACCAAACTAGTGACTAATTTTACCCTTGTAACATATCTGATCACTTCTGTGTTTTATAAAACTCGGCTGCCTAAAGCCCTCTCTTTGTACAAAAATCTTGGGTTCCCAGTCTTTTTTCCTTGAAAATCTAATTAACAGTATTCTTTTAAATAAGAAGATTACTTTCTGAGAGCAATTAACTGAAATTCAGTCTGCTTTAAACTTTTCAATATAGCAATGAATATTTATAAACCTAATAGAACTTCACCCTGGTAGGCAATCCCTTTAATCTTATTTGAAGCAGCATGGGGCCCAAGTCTCACTGGATTAACATCATATTTTCTTTTGGCACACACACACAAAAAATAATTTCCTTGAAATGAAATGTTTGACCAACTGTTATCCAAATCTATGACAGTTCAAAGTCTGTGTCAGTAAAACTAGAGTGTATATATCCATATTATCTTTGGCTTCATGCTGTGATTCAACAATGTTCTCTCAAGCTCATATGCACTTTTCTGCATCATTAGCACCTGCTGGCTTGCAAATATCAATCAAGGAATTAAAGGTACAGTAACTTTGTTCTTAAAATGTAAGCCAAATACAGTAAAGGTCTGCTATAGTGGAAAAATGATACTTTAAAAGAAAAGCGGATCTCCAGGAAGCAAGGATGTTAGCTGAAATAAAATCAAAGAAATAGTTTCAGTGTTGGATTTTGTCTCTAATTTTGCTTTATCTCTTCCATGTGAAAAGTCATTATTATGAAATTGCGTTTGAAGTAAAATCTAGTTTACATTCTCAAAACAAATGGATACTGCAAACATTTTTCTAGCAATTTCTATATTATTAACACACATGCAAAGTACCTGAGAACTGGTTTTAGAGCTGGGGTTTTTGAACTTTTCCTCTCATTAGCTCTGCCATATGATTTGTGCCTGAAGAACTGTCTTGACTAATTTCACTGGTTTAGAATGTTTACTGGATAAACTCTTATTGTTCTCCAGCTCTGTGTTTCTCACTTGTCTGAGCCTATTCCTCAAGATTTTATTTCCCTATGTCCTTTTCTTCTGCAGTCTTTGTTTTGTATTTTTTACTGGGGCCAAAGACATCTTTCTGAAAAATGTGTTCTCTTTAATGAGCTCTCTTAGTTTTGCAGGTGATTTGACAGTAGCTGTCTGCCAAGAATACAGATGTGCTGCAGCTTGATTGTTCTAGCGTAAAAAAGAAAAACAGTAGAGTACAGATCTTTAGGATTTTATCATAGTTATATTTTGTGTAAGAGGTGATTTTGATGTGAAGGACTTTTCAAGAGTAACACGGAGCAAACATAAGGCATTCATTTCATTTATCTCTGTGAGAAGGGGTTGCTTTAGGTGATGCTTGTTCCCAATGGATCTGCACATATTCTGCAAGTCTGATGCATACAGAATAACGTCAGACTTGGTGCACAATCTGGTGTTGTTTCAGAGATACAGCAGAACCAGTTGTCTTGCAAACAGTTTGAAACTGAAAAAAATCTCCAATAGGTAATGAGGTGACACAGCTTTGGCCAAAACTTTTGCAAACTCTGAGCACACAGGGCAGAATACTGTGCAAAAAGGTAGCTGGTGAAGACCGGCTAACAAGGCTAAAAATGAATGGACACAAAACCAAGAATAATTCTAGTAAAATTACACATGTCATGTTGTACGTACACTCTACAGGTTCTTAGAAACACTTCTCATGAACAGTAGACACCACTTGACCTGAATTAGGGACATATGTCTGGCATCATAGTGCTGTACACAATTGTATACACTACACTGGCAATCGCCAGAAATACCTGATTTCAGCTTTGCATTAAACTGCAGTTATCAAATGGAAGACAAACTGGGTTTTTTGGTATGGGATTTTAGTAGATTTTATGACAAGCTTCTGTCAAGGGTATACATCCTTTTTCAGTTGGTAATGTGCAACTCTAAAGGTTGCTCTTCCCGCAGAAAACAAAATAACTGAAATGTAGGACATTTGACATGTTCTGTTGAAAAGCCACATTCTTTTCTGAAAAGCCTGAATTCAGTAGAGTTTTGGCAATCCCTGAAGAAAGAATTCTTGCAAGTAGAATTACACTGCTACTATCTTTGCAACTCTCAAATGGTATTTAGTGTTAATACCATAATATACAAATTCTCCATTGTGCAACCAACACAAAGCAACATTTTTTGCCCACACTCACTATTTAGTTAATTCAATACTGAAACTTTTTTTTTTCCTTGACAGGATAAAAAGGTATTTAAGGTAAAATATTATAATCTATGAGGTTCTTTTTCAGATACACAAGTAAAAAAAAAAATCTAGCTAACTGCTTTATACTAGTGCAACACAGATTTCTCAGATGTGTAGGGCATTTCCTCTACTGCTAATGTGAAGAGCTATCACTTTTCAGATCTTGACTTGTAAAGGAGAAATCTTCCATCCCACCAGATGTTTTATTCCCATGTCAGTTTTTACTTGGAAATGACACCTCTTTCCTAAATAAAAAATATATAAAATACTAATAATAATAATAATAAGCTGATACATGCTTATTTTGCAATTATTTAAAATGTATTCTTTTCCCGTCCCTGTTCCTGAGTAAAAGCCATGGCTCTCACATAGACCACTTGAAAAGGGTTTTGGCGTAAAAGGTCATTGGTATTCAGGATCTTTAAATGCAATATTTCAGCTTTCAGAATTAGATTTTGATAACAAAATTTAAATAAACTCGAGAAAAATCATCCAGTGTAACTAGCTGGAATTATTGTCAAATGATTTGTAGACTATGTCTTGACAGATATTTTTCCAGCTGGTTATCTTAACATGCAATCAGAATTTTACTAAAAAGATAATTGTCATTAAATTCACACTACATGTCACCCAAACCTAAAGAGAATCTCAGAAAAAAAAACACAACTGTGCATTTTATTTTTTATTTCACATTTGTCTCCTGGCCAGATTTCAAAAACTTGCTCTAAATATTGAAGGTATAAAGCTTTTCATAATTTAAAAAGTACTTAAAAATTTAAAAGGCATACTAAGATGTGTTATTCCCACAAGCCACCATAAAGTAGCTGTGCTGTCCTCTGGGTCTAGGGTAGCTCTATTTGGAGCTGTATTGAAGAAGGCTGTAAGAATTATTCTTCAATCTTTCCTATTATCATAAAGTTCAGAGTCACATTTGTAATGAGCAAGTGGCATGAACCAAGAATTAGAATGCCCTCAAACACTCCCAAAGAGATGTTGAGAAAAAGCTTCCTTCAAGAAAATTTGACAGTTTGCTGTTTTTTTAGATAAACCTGAATTTTGGTTGATTATGAAGTGATATTTTTTGGATTGAGTAAGAATGTGTATATATACATTCTCTTTCCAGGTAAAAGGTAGATAAGAGATAATGGCCATAATCTGCTGAAATTACTTCTAATTTACCATGATTACAATGAAACTTTTTGATTCTAGCCTGAAAATTGTTACTTTCCTAAGAAAGAAAATCAAATCTCTTGTTATATGTCCTGAAAAAGCAAATTTCTCTGTCTATTTACTGTGTTCTGTTGTTTTCTTTCCTTTATCCCACACCATCAAATGTATTAGCTAATACACAAAAACTAGATAAATTGATAATACAAAAAACTTCCACTACTAACTCCAGTGTTTTCTACATGCCTACATACTGTCCTATTCAAATCATTTTACTTGTTTTCAAGGATAAAGAGAATAAATGTTATTTTTAGTACCTTTAATGTAATACCTCTATTACTGAATTGCTTTAAACTGATTGCAAAGACAAAGTCCTTCGAGATCTGCATTTTTTTGCCTTTAATCCAAGTGTGTTATCTTCAGTAGTCCTTGTCCAATTCTTGTGATAAGACTATTTCTTTGACTGATGTTTGATTTTGATAGCAACCAGCATGTCATTTTATTACCAAAAATCCTCACATTTTTCTTCTTACCATTTCTCTAGTGATGTTCACTAACTTATTTCAGATGCCACAGTGTTTTAAAACTGCCCAGAGGGATGACTGTCCTTTTTTTCAATTGTCTTTTAAAAGGAAAAATATTTCAATATGAAATAACTCTGTTAGCTCAATGCACTTTATTTTCTTTTTCCTATGTGGTACAATGAACTAATACATCATTTAAAGATAATTCTGAGAATCTTATAAGTGCACTTCATAGATTCTAGGGATATAATTGATCATTATTCTGCTTGGAGTGGCCAAGTGTTTCAGTCAAACTCTTTTTTAAAATTTTATTTATGGCATTTATTTTAATTTTATTTGTTGGTCCATGAATAAGACTAAATGCATAATTTCATCTTTTTATCTACATTTTTATAAAAAATTCTTAGGATTTTCTACTGACAGCTAATTATAGTGCCTATTGTGTTAAAAATGCACTTCTTAATTAAGAATAATATCTTAATACTAATAGTTTTCTGAAATGCAATCTAAATTAGAAGCACTAATGTTGTTTTGATTCTTTATTTGAAAAGTGTCATAAAGCTGTGTTTAAAAACCTAAAATATTTTTTGGTCTTCATTTACTTATCTGTAAATATGCCTCCAGGCATCCTGAGAAAAAGTTCAGAGGGAAATAAAAGTGTATCAAGAACAGAACAGAAAGTCAAAAAATCTGAATTCTATTTGTACATGATCAAAAAAGCCATACAACAGCAAATCACTTAATTGCTCTTTAAAAGAGAAACAGAACCTCTCTTGACTGTGAAGACTAGGACATAAGTCTATCTCTTATTCTGTGTATAAAAAATCTAATCCCAATTTGGGACTATTCTATAAAATCAGATATTATTTTAACAATCTTTACAGGCAATAATAGCAAAACCAGAAATAGTTATTCCTGAATGGCATTTTCATGTGCCTTCTCATTTCTACATTTTAAGCATTTCCATAATATTTTGATATTTAAACATTGATATTTTTTTTTCTTTTTAAGGGATAAAAAATAGCCTATTTATACATCTATAAATTTTTTGGAGTGGCCTCAAGGCAAGAGCTGTTTTAGGGTTCCTGTCAAAGGAATTCAAAGGAAGGCAACTTCAGTAAATAGTTTGAGGATTTGAGTGATATTTGGAAGATCTTCAACACAGGAAGAAGAGTTGAAACCTCCTCAGTTACCAGCCCTTCTGTTCTGTAGATCTCTCCCTTGTAAAAAGGAGAAGTTAAAATTCCAGTAGTTTATACATGGAAGATATACATGATCAAACAGTTCTTAATTAAATTTTCCATTACTACTACAGTCAGTAATGACCAGGAAAGTACAACAGGAGCAGGAAAACTGACTCAGATAGGCCACCTGAAGTGTCTAATAAGGAGTTTATGCATCATTAGCCTTTCTTCTGCTAGTTAAATTTCTATATACTTTGAATTTTTTATCTTACGAGTCCACTGTATGTACTTATAACTTGGTTTTTCTTTTATTTTAAACAGATCACCTTTACTAGATTTTCACAGAACTAGGCATTTTTACCTCGATACAATTTTTCTACAGGTGAGTGAAAAGGAAATCAGTTATAAATTTAGCAGAGCACTGGGTGTTTTTACATTTAACCTCAAGTGAGAGCACAAAAATAATGATCTCTGTGAGACACTATTATATATCAATTTCAAACTGCTAGTTATTTTTATTTTACAAGCTGTGTTCTCTTTGCTAATGTCATTGATACACTAGGAAGTACATTTCTGTCTGAGAAGCATATTTAGAAGTGTAGGTTAGACTTCTATTACTCCTGGGCACAGATCCAATGAGTAGCACAGGCTTTGCTTTCCGAGTGCACCTACAGCCATATGCAGTTCTGAAATGCAGCATTTTTCGTGGGTGTCATAAATATTCTCACCCCTGGGTAAGTGAATCACAGAATCATTTCCTGAGATTGGAAGATATTCCTGGAGGTCATCTGGAAAAACACCCTACCCAAAACAGGATTAGCTAGAACAGGTTGCATAGGAATGTGCCCAGTTAGGTCTTAGGGTTTAGGTTTTGAACAACTCAAAGGACAGAGAATCCACATCTCTTTGCAATCAATTCCAGAGTTCAGCTATTCTCACTGTATTTTCTGTCAGAATTTCCTCTCTTCCAATTTGTACCCAGAGCTTCATGTCCTGTCATCAGGCACCACTGAGAAGAACCTGGCTTCATATTCTTTAGTCTTTCTATCAGATATTCTTTGCAAATTGCATAATAATAGTCCAAATGAAGTGCTAGAAGTTGAAAGCACACACTAGTTAAAAAAATACTTTTGTATTTATTCTCTTTTTGTTCTTATTTTCATAAGCTGTCTGTTATGGCCTCTGTTACAGATGGAAGAATGAGGAGAGAAACACTTATCAATGGAAATTCTTTCCTAACTCTATATGTAAGGTACTCCGGGAAATAAAAATACTGCATTGTTATAGATAACAGCTGGATCCTCTGAAGTATAATCCTAGTTTCTAGTTATGCAATCAAGAGACCAATTTTTCTGTCTTCATAGAAAGAAAAGCTGTGGTCTGATATTCTTAGGGAATTAAAGGTATATACTGGGATTAGTATTCATATTGAAAGTCAATGAGACATATCTATTTAAGTAATGTAATGTTTTTTATGCATTCATTCTGTCATTTGAACATTTAATTTTGAATATTATGATGTTTTTGTTAAGCGTATTATTCAATATCTTCAGTAGTAGTGGGAATGAAGACAAAAATGTTCAAGCTTGAGGAAAGATATCAGAAAGTTTTGTCTGAACAAGTCAGGTTTGCATTAGTACCAAAGTGTCATAGACACAGGTTTTTCTTTGAGAAAGACAGAAGGAAGAAGGTAAAAAACACTCAGTCTGTCAAATTTCTTTTTCAGATATTTTACCCTGACCAGTATAATGGTATAATGAAATGGAAAGAAATAACAATGGTTAAGTATGAATTAAGTATAAACAAAACATCAAAACCCTTTCTGTAAAAGATCAGCTGGAGAATTAGATAGATATGTAAATTTGTTCTTCAATCTTGAGCTAATGGTTCACTTTACATTCTCAATGATGGGAGAGGATTATAGGATCATAGAGTCATAGAATTACCTGGTTTAGGAGGAATATTAAATATCATCTAGTTCCAAGCCCCCTGCCACAAACAGGAACACCTTTCCCTAGACCAGGTTGCCTCAGGGCTCCATCCAGCCTGGCCTTGAACACTTTCTGGGACAGGACATCCACAAGTTCTTTGAGCAACCTGTCCCAGTGCCTCTCCACCCTCACAGCAAGTCAGTTCCTCCTAATATCTCTCTTTTAGTTTGAATTCGTTCTCCCTATTCCTGTCACTACATGCTGTTGTAAAAAGTCCCTCTCCTTTCTTGCACAAAATATGCACAAAAAACTTGCTGATAGTGACATGGCTGTATGTGAATTTAATATGTATACACAATTTGCCTATTACTCCATTCATAGTTGTATGAAAACTTCATAGTTGTATAGGAAAAAGTGTGTGTCTATTAAGGAAATGTTTGAAATAATTGAAATATCATTCAATAAAATAATAAAAATAATAAAATAATTGAAATAATTGGGGGGAAAAATAATTAAATAATTGAAATATCCTTCAATAAAATTTTCTATTCAAGGTTTTTTTCCCCAATACAATAAAGCTGTAAGTCTTTTTTCTTTTTACATTTAGCTACAAGACTAGATAGGCACATGTAGGGTTTGACCCTTCTTATGTGTTAGTGCATTGTAATATGTATTTCAGAAGTATTAGGACATTACTGTTACTCTGTGTTATCAGTGTCATTTTTACAATCAGGTTTTCTGACTGAGTTAATCATTTATGATTTTCTTAGTAAGATCTTTGTAATTATTCTTTCACATTAGTCAGCATTCTTGCAAATCTACTTGAATCTTTCAATCGCAAAACAATATTCTTTAATTTAGAATGTATTTCTAAAGTCACTTCTTTTGTTCAGTAATATTTGTCAATACATCATCATTCTGTATAGCAAATGTTTCTTTCAGGCATACTACCAAGGCAATGTCATAGCTTTGATGAAATGTTGCATATTTGCTTTTCTATTGGAGGTTATTTATGCAGCTAAAGCAATCTAATGGCCTCTGGTTAAAGGCGCTTTTTTAACCTCAGACTGTTTCATATTTATGTGATGCTGAGAATACACCTTTCTTTTGTAACCTGTATAATACATCTAAAGTACTTGTGCCCTTCCTCCTTCAAGAACTAAAATAATCTGGCTTGTTTGCCTTGAAGTATGTTGTCTTCAAATTGATAACATGCACATTTACAGTGCGAGTTCCTGAGACATTTAAAGTGGTTACTGTTATCCAATGTCCTTGTCCTTCATGATTAAATTTTGAAAGTCACATTTGTTTCATCTTTTCTGATGAAAAGTGTTATCAGCAAAATGAGATTGGTACACAACTTAAATATCTCTTTCTAGTACCCCTACAGGGATGTGATGGATGTCATTATGCGGATCTGAAATGTGCATTCTCTGCATTTTTTCCTGATACTTCTACAAAATGCTATTAATAGAAAAGTGCACTTTATAAATCCTGCCGGGTTTCCAACTGCTAAGTCAAATCTAAGCTGTTTGACATAATAACTCCAGCACTTTTTAATTAAGATAGTTAATACTTCTCTGTCATCAAGTTAGTTTCTTATACATGTTTCTTTTCTTGTACATAGTTATTTATCACTTTATTTAGGAAATTTTGTATTTTTTCTCCATGTCTTCTTATTTTAGATTTTTTATTGGACTGAAGAATATTCCTGTTATGCTAATGTATTTTTCCATTTCTGATTTAGCTGCTGTTAGTAAAATCAACTTTTTCAATTTTTAATATCTTTATAAAATTGAATTAATATTAAAGTAATGCCTTCTTTGCAGCAAAAGTTGGTATCCAATTACTGTCATTTTCTTCAACATGAATGTCAAATTTGTTGAGGCTGGTGTGATCTTGTTATTTTCTAGTAATAAGTGAATTATTTTTAATGTGACGTGTAGATAATCAGTTTACTGTGATGACCTTATTCATCTAGCAGCACTTATCTCACGAAGAGTCACCTTGACTTCCCCAAGACTTCACACAGTATAAGTTAAGTATGTTAAAATGCCTCACAATTTGGCAGTCTCACTGGATTTGGCATTCCATCCTGGAGGCAAACCAGCCACTGCTTTCATTACCTGCAAAGTGAGTGAGCAGCTGCCTGGTCCTTAGTGGCTGCCTGGGGCTGAACCACAACAGCTCCACCTCAGCTCGGGGTCAAACAGATCTGAGATGTGTATGTCTGCACCAACCTCTGAGCAAATGGCTCAGGCTGCGAATGGTAATGTGCAACATAGGGCAGGAAGACTTCTTCTTATTACACAGTAATAAATTAATACCTGGGTACACCAAATATCCAGCCAGATCTGCAAGAGTTATGGAGCTAAGGTGACTTGCATAAATCATTCACTGCTTTCTTTGATTTCTTTTAAAATTTGTCTTTCACTATAATTTTTTTCTTCTAGGAAATAGGCGTTTCTGATATCCTCATAAAATTAATTGATCAGATTTCTCATGTTTTTCTCCCTTTCCAATCAGTATAGCACCATGATACTTTGGGTTTCCCACAAAAAAAAAAAAAACCTCAATATTACTCTTTCTCCTTCTTATCTTTTTTTCCTTAGATTTTCTTTCTAACTGGTGTATGTACATATAAAATATTTTCATAACTTTGTATCTTTAACTCTAGCCCCTGACCTTAAACAAAACAATTAGAAGGCATATAATATTTTCTAAACTCATCTGTCCTTCTTTTCTAAACCTCTGTTTTACTGTGATGTGTCTTTTAGAACTGTTTAGAACTGTCTTTTAGTCCTTCCATGAACTCCTGTTACCTTCATCTGCTTAGAAGCAAGCAGTCAATGACTTTTTTTTCTGATTAAATTTCTTAATTCTAAATTAAGCTTTCCAGATTTATCCAAAATGTACATGAAAGACCAGTGACCCTTCCTTGTTCTTGTAATTTTTAGCATTCTTGAAAGATCAAGTCTTCCCTCCCCCTTTTCTTCTCTACTGTGATTTTAATGTAGATTATTATTAGGCCTTACATCAGCTTCAATTATTTTTACATTTCAGTGTAGAGCAAAGAAAGATCTTAAACACATAAGCCTCGTGGTGTCATATGACACAAGACTGCTTTTCTCAAGTTTATTTTACCAAAAAGAATTAGCTTTCTCTGACAAAAATAAACTCAAAAGAAAACTAAGATACCTATAATGGTTTAAGTGCAGATTCTCCTCAGGATTTAAACTAGATCAGAACTAGAACTTTCATCTTTGGCCATGCCTTTGGTATGAGGACAGAACTGCAAATAAAATCTGATGTGTCTTCATCAAGCAAACAAAACCTCAAGTAAAAAGCCATTTTGTCTAGTTCTCAGACCAATGGAAGAAGAGGCTTGTTTTTCTAGTAATTCATTTTTTACAAAGGTGCTTCACAATGGAAACTATGGTGCACAGTTATGTAAATTAGTGCTTTGTAAAAAAGGTGATTGGTTTGGGATTCATATTTATTAAAAGATTAACAAATTCATAGATGCACAAAGATATAGACATGTGCAGTGTATCAGTTCAAACTTCATTAGAATCAAAGGTTTCCCAGCTTTATTCTAGTGACATTGACTATTTTTAGTACTATATTTAACCCCGGATACATTGGAGAAAGAGCATGAAAAATGTAAAATTGCTTTTAAAAAATCATCTCACTTGTGAATTACATATGCTTCTTGTGCAGTGTCCCAAAAGTGTCTACATTAATCCTATAATACAAAAATGTCTAATTAGAACAAATTTGATAAGCAGTTATCTGCATTAAACATATGTGTCACCATTCTTTGTGACAAAATAAATCCATTATTTCTAAATGAAATCAGAGCCATTAGATCAGAAAGGCTTACTGAAATAGAACTTTCTTCATTACTAAGCAAAATTGGGGATTTCTGTTTCAGAAGGAAGCCCTCATGTCATTTCAAAGTAAATGACAGTAATAGATGTAATTAGCACTATAAAGTGTTCAAGAGTCTTGAGAAAATTAGTATGTGTTGAGTTTGAATGGACAAGATTACTTCTTAGGTATTGCAAATATGTGTTAAGTATATTAGCGTTTTAAACAGGCTTACAGAGAAATAGACAGCATAAGAAGCAACACTCTGGGAAATGAATCTGAATAGATTGCAAAACTCTTTATGTGCTTAGACTGCTTCAAATTTGCTTTCAGCCCTGGATCTTTATGTAGTTGTGAAACATTATCAGTCATGGAAGGATCTGTAAGTCAAGGCTCAGTGATATTGTTGTTAAATGGATTTTTATATAGCACTCATTATGTGTGACAGAACCTGTTTAACAGTCAAAAAATGGGGCCTTTATTCACCAGTTTTCATTTTTCTTTGTGCCTGCCAGATTTTGGATATCAACATGTCTTAGCTATTTCCATGGACAATGAGGAAAAATGCTATTTCACCAAAACTTGTGTTGGTTCTTCATTAGTGATTCAATATTTGTCCTGCCAATTTGTGAGAATATTAACCAGCTCAAGCAGATAAATTATATGTTCCTTATAATTTTTTGAGTGGCTATATTATCTTTTGAATAATATTCATATAAGGCTTGATAAAGTCAGATGATGAAGCTTGGAATTCAACAAAACCTTACCCGCAATTCTTTTTAATGAGACACTTACAGAGAGGCAAACTAAGGCAAAGTAAAGGTAATAAGGAATTTTCCCAGATGCTCATTGAGGTTTAACCGGTTACATGCTTGTGGTAGCTTGGCCTGAAACCAGTACAATGCTCCATGCTGCTCCCTTGAGTCCTGTCACTGGTCACTAGAAAGAAGAAATCAGTTTCTGCCCCTCCTCTTCCCTTTGTGAGGAAGTTGTAGGCTGCTGTAAGTTCTCCCCTCAGTCTTCCTTTCTCCAGGCTGAACAAACCAAATGAACTCAGCCATTCCTCATACAGCTTCCCCTCTATATCCTTCACTTATCTTTATCACCCTCTTTTAGATGCTCTTCAATTGCTTTAAATCCTTCTTATGTTGTGGCACCCAAAACTGCACACAAGGCTCAAGGTGAGGCCACCCCAGCTCAGAGCAGAGCAGGACAATCCCCTCCCTTGCCTGGCTGTGTTGCTGTGCCTGATGCACCCCAGGACAGGGTTGTCCCTCCTGGCTGCCTGGGCACTGCTGATTCAACCTACCATCGCCATCGACTGTGAAGTTCTAGAATACTCTCTCTAGCATTTAGCATCTTTTCTCACAGTTTTGCTCAGACTGAAACAATACTTTTTTTACACACAAAAAATTCATTCTTTTTCCTCCCTCACATCTATGTTCAATGAAGTTACTATTTTTGTTTCTGGATTCCGCTCTATTTTTGTTCAGATAATCTGAAAAAAAAAAAAAAAAAAAAAAAAAAAAAAAAGCCCACCAAAATTATTGCTTTATTATTAAAAAAATAGCCAAAAACTCAAAATAAAACACAAAACACTACTCCAAGCAAAACCCCAAATACCAACCAAGCAAAGCTGAGTGATTTTGGTGTGTGTTTTGGTGGAAACAATTAAACCTCAAATATATGATACTATTATGTTCCAGTGAACGTGTATGCAGGTCAGATTAGAAAAAAAATCTTAACCTTACTATTTATTCTGTATAACATTTTTGCTTCTTAAATTTTGAAGAGCTTTTTTCCAAAGTCTCGAATGACATATTTGGAAAAACCCAAGGGTGTCATGCATGTAGATGTCTAGGAACAGGTCTTGATATAATTTTTCAAGCGACATATTGGACTATATGAATGTACCAATTGTTGTGAAAATTTACCTCACAGATATTAATCCATGTACCTTGATTTCTCAGTTCTGCCTTGTTGAAAATTTAGTTCCCACCTCATTTCTATGCATTTTTGAACGAAATCTGTTACAACATATCATGTTTGCTGCCAGATATTTTCATGACTCTGTACGGTACTGTGAGCAGGAATACTTGGTGAGAAATAGCCATATGCTTTCATTTTCACACATATTTTGCACACATTGCAAATATTTCCAGGATGGATCTATTATGTCACTTTAAGGGTCTTGGTATAATTGTGCTGCTTAGTTCATTTAGAGTGCCTCCTTATTTAGTTGTTTTGTTCATTAATTTTGCATACCGGAATTTATGGCAATTGCAATTAGCTGTCTTGATTCCAATTTAGTTTGCTAGAAAACAAAATATGCACAAATTACACCCAAGAAAATTATGTTTAATGTCTAGTCCCCTAAGTTTTTAGAAATTGGTTTGTTCTTTTCATAGCTCTAAACACACTAAAACCCAATGCACTCGCTCTTCTATGAATTATGGGCTATTCCCATTCTACAGAATTCCTCTTTTTATTCCTTCTTTAGTTTTAATAGTAGATTTTTTTTGTCTGGATTTATTTATTAGTAATAACTTAATCACCATACCTCTTATATTCATAAGTTTCTTAAAAGCATGGGAGACAGTGTCATCCTCTAGTTATGTGCATTCTTGAATAGTATAGCAAGTATCTATAAAGTCCTCTGTCACGTGGAATGGGAGATTTCCTCAACCCTTATTGTCTAATTTGTCTGTCAGCACTCCAGGAAAGCTGAGACCCTCATGCCTGACCAGTCTGTCAGCATCTTGTCAGGGGGAACCTTCACTGAGCAGAGTGCACTTTGACTGACTTATTCAGGGACACACCAGCAGCATAAAGGAGACCCCTCACCATGTCTTCCCACTTTAGGACCTCTCAGTGGATCTTCTACTTTATTTGAGAGAGTGGCTCCTGCTGCTGGTGACTGCAGCAGGTTAAGGTTCAAGGATTGATGGTGATAGTATCTGACTGCAAAAATGTATTCAAAACAATACACACACAAGTTCTAACCCCCAGTTAAAGTATTCAATGTGCACAGAGTATGATGCTTACCCAATAGGTGTCTTCACAGGGGAGAAGACAGTTTCAGCCTGTGAACTGATCCCAGTATCTATGATGGAGTCTTACTGAAATTTTACCCACTCTCCACTTACTTTTATACTATTTCTTTATGTTAGGTGGAGCCTGAGTGACTCTAACCATACATAATTTGTTACTGATGGATGTACAATCAATGAAATACAGAGCACATGCCCAGTGAGGGTTGGTTGCAGCTTGGAGGCAGGTACCTTTGAGATGCAGGTGTGCATCAATATTTCAATTAGGTCAGACAAAACATGTTCTTCTGAGGAGAGCAATTTTGGCCCAGTCACTGGCTTGGCATCAAGGCCTCTTCTCTCTCCCCTGACAGACAGGTCTTACATGGATTCTCAGCTGCAAAGTTCCACTGAGTTCCCCTCCCTGTATGGATTTCAACAGAGCCTGGCTGTGATGTCTCTGCTGGGATTTACCCTCTATTCCATCCCCCTTAGCAGGCACTGATGGCTGCAGATTGTGTGTGGGGAATCATTGTAGAACAGGTTTTGAGCACACCAGCAGCATTCCATCCAGGAAGTAGCAAACCCACAATTTCTGTACTATTATAACTTCTGTTAAGACGTAAATATAACTTTCAGTTTCCTTTAATTTTACCCCCAGCCATCTTTCCTCAACCCCACCACGCAGTATTATAACTGATGGAAAATTGGTTAAAATCACTTTCATATATAACTTCAACTTACTAGAAAGTGAAATATTATTATATAAAAAAAAAAAATCCTTGAGGAGGATTGCTTATAAAAGAGCAAATCATCATCCTCAAGATGATTCACTTCTGACTATATGGCTATTTTGACTCCTTAATCTACTGTGTCCTCCAGATTTGCTCAATGGAATTTTCAGCAGAGCTTCACTTCTATGCCAGTTTTTTAAAAAATCCAATTAAATTAGTTTCCAATATTTTCACTGAGAAACTTTCATACTGACAGCCCAGTGTCAGTGTTCCAGTTTGTTTTTCCTCCTATTCATTTGCATTTCCTCTGTTAGAATTGTAACTTTGCATGCCAAAATACTTCCTGGAGGAGCCACACAGCTACACAGCTTTCCCAGCCTCAACATATGCTTGGTTTTTATTAATGAATACTACTTTTGTTTTGCTATTGTTATTCTAATGAATAAATTAGCCTGTTAATACACCAGCTGACATTTATTTACATTTCATACAAATTCTTATTACAGATCATCTTTTGCAATTAAACTAAGGTCAAAGGCACAACTACTGAATAGTTGCTAACATAACAGCAATACCTAAGTCCAAGCCCTCAGAGAATCCTCTGAGTATCTAGGCTCTTGTTCCTAATTCAATCTTTAGCCAACAATTGAAACTGTAGGATTAGAAAATGAATTTCAGAGCAATTACATTTGAGAAACTGTTGTAATAAAGACATTGGTGAATAGAAGTCTCAGAAGTGTCAGTGAATTTTGCTCTTTCCACAATTTGACTGAAATGCATTAAATAATAATCTCTGCATATTGAGACATTAACAATTGGAATAATACTCTTCTAAAATAAAGTTATGTTAGAAATGTGCAGTCTTTAGAAACTCCATGACTGGCAATTTTTTGTGACCTAACATAAATGCAATAAAGCTTTACTGTTAATCTAAAAATTATGTTTCCATTCAGTGCTGATTAAAGAAGACTAAGAAGTTTACATAACTTCAGTGGCTACTATTAAGACATCATCACTAGAAAAACCAACAATTTTCAACAGATACTACTATAGAATACAGGAATAGCCATGAGCCAACAATCTTGCAGTGTGATACTTTCATAAGGAGTAGCCATAAAATACCTGAAAACATTCTTATTTTAGATTAATGTAGGTGTGCAGCAGTTAGTATGACAGAATAATTTGTTTATGAACATTTGTGCCATTGGAAGATTATTTTTAAGTGTTTTCTGAGTCACTGTGTGTTTGACTATAATACTCAAGAGCCAAATAAAACATTTTCTGTTTGAATACCGGTCTGGCTTAATTTTATTTTCACAGGACTGACTAGGAATAGACTTCTTCATTGGCACTGTAAATAAATTACTTTTTTGCTATTACTTTAAGAATGATCATCCTTCAAAATTATGAAAGAGAAATAGAGATCTAATGCACAAAATGTGTTTTTTCCTGTACCGTAGGATTTTTGATTCATCTAAATAGAGTAGCTTTCAAGATTTACTTTAAGAATGATCATCCTTCAAAATTATGAAAGAGAAATAGAGATCTAATGCACAAAATGTGTTTTTTCCTGTACCGTAGGATTTTTGATTCATCTAAATAGAGTAGCTTTCAAGATATCAATATTGCTGAAGTAACTGAAGAGGTACTCAGAAGGCTTCCTGTCAGTCTTCTCTCACACCTCACTGCTCGATGTCCTTTGAATTGTCACTCAGTGGCTGCCTAACCTCAAACCCCCACAGACCAAATATATCTCGTATTTCCAATGAAAACTCTTCATCTATAGCTTTACTTTGGACCTTGCTAATTCAGTGGTGCTGCAAATGAGAACAATTCCTAATAATTCTCTTTCTTTCCATTTTACTTTATCAATGGACTCCAAAGAGCAAATGGAATAAGATGACTGTCTGATTGTAAACAGCTCTTTGCTGTCCAACAAGATAAATTAAATGTCCAGAATGCATTATAGATAAGGTTTAACATATTACTCTATATTGTAAGAGGAAATACTCAGGTTTTTCAAACAATCAATAATTTTAACTCCCATACCCTCTCTTGTGTATGCAAGTCCCATGGTACTACATGAAATACAACTACTTCACCTACATCTTTCCTGAGTTCTAATCCATCACAGCCGTTCTAAGTACATAGAATATAGACAGAGAAGCACAGAATCATTCAGGTTGCAAAAGACCTCTAAAATCATTGACTCCAACCCCTACCCTAGCACTGCCCTCCTCACCACAAAACCCTGTCTTCAGTGTAAACTTCCCATGGCACAATGGAGTGTTTCCTCTCATTCTGTTAACTGTTAAGTGGGAAAAAAGACCAACCCCTCTCTGTCCAAAACCTCCTTTCAAGCAGCTGAGGAGAGTGATAAGGTTCCTCCTGATCTTTCCTTTTTTAGACTAAACATCCTCAGCTCCCTCAGCTGCTCCTCGAAGGACTTTTGCTCCAGACCCTTCACCAGCTCCGTTGCCCTTCTCTGGAATCACTCCAGCACCTCAATGTCTCTCTTGCAGTGAGAGGCCCAGAACTGGACACGGGATTTGAGTCGTGGCTTCATCGGTGCTGGGCACAGAGGGACAATCCCTGCCCTGCTCCTGCTGGCCACACTGTTGCTGACACAGGCCAGGATGCCTCTGGCCTTCTTGGCCACGTGGCCCTGGCTCATGTTCAGCCAGCTGGGGACCAGCACTCCCACGTCATTTTCTGCTGGGCATCTTTCCAGCCACCCTGCCTCAGTCTGTAGCACTGCCTGGGCTTGTTGTGACACAAGTGCAGGACTCAGCACTTTGTCGTTTTGAACCCCACACAATTGTCCACGCATCAATCCAGCCTGTCCAGGCCCTCTGCAGAGCCGTGCTACCCTGCAGCAGATCAACACTGTCATCCAAACCTCATTGAGGGTGCCCTCAATCCTCTTGTCCAGATAGTGAAGATATTTGACAGGACTGGCCATAACACTCTGCCCTGGGGCACACCACTAGTGACTGGTTCCCATCTGGATGTAACTCCATCCACTTTCTGGGCCTGGACATCAGGAAAATTTTTAACCCAGCTACAAGTGGATCTTTCCACATCATGGGAAGCTAGTTTCTCAGGAGAATGCTGTAGAATGCCTTTAGAATAGACAGGAAACCAACTTCAATGGGACATTTGTAATCCGTCTTCCTGTCCAATGCCAGATCAATACAACTATTTTCTTTTAGGATGTTATGTGAAGTCTGCTATTCTAATAAATCAAACCTGCAAATAAGAGAGACTCAACTGTGGATCATAACATATGAAAGAAAATAGTACCAAACTACTCAGAAATCCTAGTAGACAACTGTTAAATGAGATTACAAAATTCTCATGATTTTGAAGCCAAAACAGATCACAGGTTGTACTTAAATGCTAAAGAAATGCCCTATTTGTTTCTGTCCACATGCAGCTTTAGACATGCAGCTTCTTGGCTGCAAAAAAGTTTATGAAAAGCTTTATCTATAGCTTTATGCTTTAGTTCAGATACCTGGAAAGCTGCAGTGGTTACAACTGATTCAGTCTGTGCACAACCTCCTTTGTAGCCATCCTGGCATCACTTGGTCAATGGGTTCAATTGATAAAATTAAGAAAAGAATCCAAGCTTTGTTAAAAGCCATTGCACGTATCTAAAACTGAAGTGGAGTAAAAATGTTTACACATTTGAACAACAACTCTTGGTAACTGCTGCTGTATACAACCTGACCATTAAGAACTGTGAATGCTTAAGCAGTCATAGAGATGTCTTGAAACAGATTAATTTTACCAACAGAGTTTAAAATCTTTGCCTGTCTGCTATGGGTGACTCCAGAATGAAACCATAAATAGGCAAACGTCTTGAGGACCTGCATATTAAATTGCCTATTACTGGTGTTTGAGGACTAGCATCTCTTGTAGTTTCAGTCATTGATCTTGAAGTACACAGAACAAAATTCATCTCTGAGTTCAGCAACAGCAACTCTATTGGCATTACAGAAGAGAAATGCATTTGCTAGACATATTTGGCACATAATCATTAAAGTTCAGAGCTATATAGAGTACAAGTGCTTACTTTTTTACAGAGAACAGTTATTCCTCTCAAAACTTATGTAAATAGACCAATTTAATGGCAAATTGCACTTTTCTTTCATGAAACATATCAAAGCTTTATTTAGAAAAACTGTTGAAGTAAATCTAAATTGCCTAACCTGAAATTGTGATGCAGCTGATAGCTTTCTTTCAATTTTGTTCAGCCTTTTATTTTCCCATTAATATATTCACTAAAGAAAAACCATTATATATTCAAGCTCATGATTTTATGAAAAGACTTTCTTACTGAAGACAGTATTTCTCCACTGAAATCAGTCATTACCTGTGCTCAGAGTGGTATTATTGAATCGTCTCTTTGCTTTTAGGAAGGTTATATCCTGTTAATTAAATCATTAATACTCAGTTATCTAAATTTCAGTTGACATATTTACATTTTAATTAAATGGCATCACTTTTTTTTCTTGACCTTATGCTAAAAAAAGGAAAATGACATATGTAATTCTTTTAATTGCTACTGATTATGTTAAGCAGGACTTTTTCTTTAAAAAAAAAAAAAAGACAAACCCACAAACCAAACCCTAAGGTGCCAGCTGACAAATTACAGGTAATTAATAAAGCTCAGTCTCTGAATATTAGTCTTTCTTTTTTTGTTACACAATGTGACTGCAAATTCTAAAATTGTTATATTTGCCGTGAAAACCAAACTAACAGGTATAAATGTCCACCATAATTTATAGTAAAAAAGTAAGATCATAGCGTTGGGAAAAGAAAAATATAGGCAGAGAAGTCATATTTTGATGCTAGAAGTATTTAATGACCAGAATGCCTTCTGAATCTAAAGCTATGGATTATATATCCAGGTGTGACAATAAAGAGGCTTTCCTTTTAATAAAAACAAGAAAGACCCCATTTAGCTTTAAAAGGAATCATCTTCTACTTTTATATTTTTCTCTTTAAATCAAATAATAGCATAAAATGTAGATTTTTGTAGATCATAACACTTTCTTACTGCCAGGTAAAGGCTTACAAATGCATCCTGAAATTTTGAGTGAATTTCAAGTTCCTAGTTCCACTTCACTGAGTATATGGTTGAACCAATAGAAAGAAAAGCAATCTGGTCAGAGACACAGACTTGTCAATATACAAAAGACAGGATTTAAGACTATTAATTTAAATTTAAAAAGCCTATTTACTTCAATCAAATTCATATCCTAGGATTTTAATATGTATAAAGTAGCATTACTGTTATTGCTTAAGGAAACCATGATACATGCAAATAAAAGCATTTATCCACTATTCAGTTGTATTTGGTTGTTAAAATGTGCTGAACTGATATGAATTTCAATTTCAGTTCATGGAATTAAAATTCAGTGACATTTTCTTCATTCCCTGCTTTGTTAAGTCATTATAACATTAGAAAGAATTTCACATCTTTTGGCAACTAGTCACCAAAATATGAGAAAATAACAAAAAATAGTCATCAAACTGAATACATATAATTCAAAGTATTTTGTATCAATTCATACAAATCATTTTATCATCAACAATTAACAGACAGCCAGCTCGATCCAGAGCCATTTTATTATTCAAGACAGACTGAAAAGAACCCACTGACTTTTCAATGAACTTTAAAGAAATATCGTTGGGCTGTAGACCAGTATGTAAATTGAAAATGGAGTTGCTTATGTACCAATCTCTTCAAAATGGACCTAGATTCCAAAATACATTTAACTTCTGCCACTGAGCTGTGAAAAATATAAGTGAAGAATTTTCACTGAGATTTGTGCATATTTTTTTTTACATAGGTAGCAATAAGCTCAGTAGATATTATGCACATTCTCACCTTTCAAATTTGCATATTCATGAATTTAAATATTACTCAATAGGGGGAAAGTTCTAATATTATTGCTGAAAGAATAAAAAAAAAGTTTTACATAAACATATTGAATAGACAAGGGAATATGCCATAATTAATCATACAGTTTTACTTTCCTATGGCAATGGTTGTCCCTGTATGCTACTTATCTTTTACGCTCTCCAATTAACAGCAACAGTATTCAGGATATGGTGTTTTGGTCAGAGGTTAAAAATGCAAAATAATTCATTGGATCTTTGATCTGTTTCTAAGCATTTGTTCTAAGTTTATTGTGCCCTTGAGGTTGAGCCATAGTAGAGCACACCCAGCAAACATTCTCAAATCTCTTTCATCTTCCTGGGTTTATTTCACGAGTGAAAACCAGAACAGATGTTAGAAGGGTTTATTGTTTTCTCCCATGTTCCCCTAGACATTGTTTTCCCTTTGCTGACAAAACATTTAAAAATTGGAAAGTGCATTGTTTTGGAAAACAGGGATTGTCATTAACCTTTTAATTTCCCATGACGGAATGTGTAATGCATAACCAATATGACATTTACATGGGCTGATGTTTTGGTCCTATCTTTTCAAACATCTCCTACAGATTCTGTCATGTCAGACAAGACAGTCCCAGGTAGATGTCACTCATAAAGTTAATCTTCTGTTCAGACACACAGATTCTATTTCATGAAACCAGCTGTATCTGACAAAACTTCTTCCCCATTTTCTCATCTGATACATTACTTCTCTCTCCTGCTAGAATCATAGACTATCAATGAATATGTGAAGGAACAAAAGAACTTGACCTGGTACATAAAGTAACGTAATAATATTTAGTTTAAAAAAAGCACATGATTATTCTGTTTCGGGATCCATTCTATTATTTTTATGATTTTTCTGTCTGTCCTTCCTTTCTCTCTTTCCATCTGTATTCTTTTGTCAAATTCAGTTCTGTAATGAGGGCCAGGTAAATTTAATGGAAACTGGAAAAACTCAACTTATTATTTCTGAAAATCAGCCTTACAGGTCAAATCTTAGAAGTTCCAGTATGCTTATTTTGATTATTTCTGAAGATACAATGGGTTACATTGATCTCTAGATCTTAAACTTCATTCAAAATCAAGTTACTTATTAAATTTCTTTATAATCTTTACAGCCTTCAGCATGTTTATTGATACAAATTCTGCATTCTCCATGGAAACAAAATGCTTACATCTAAATGAATATTGATATTGGGTTTTTTACCCTTTTCATTTTCTAAGCTGTTAAGACTGAAAAAAACCTCAATTAACAGAAGAGTATTTTTCCTCAGAAAAAATATAGACTGAAAGTGAATATTTTGTTTCTCCATATGAACATGTGTGCAATTTTTTTATGATTTTATGTAACTATATACTCTTACATCTGTTCCTCTCATCCTCAGAGGTAACTGTGCTCCATCTTCACCCTTAGTGCATTTGCTCTTAGTCTTTCCCATACACATTTTTTTCCATTTACTGTTCTTCAAATAGGATATCCTTTGCCTACCAATAATTTTCCAGGGAACACACTTCTTCCACTGAAATTACCCCTCATACAAAAATACACGGGTGATATTTTTTATGTGAAAAGATGGGTAACATCTCAGATATGTGCCATTCTATGCTGTTCTTTACCATATAAGATTATGTAGTACAATAACTATTATTAATTTGATCAAATTAAAATTATACCAACCTTTGTTCTGAAGAGATTAAGTGCTTATAACAGCTAGGCAGACAGATATGAACAGGTTTTTTATGAAAAGTAATTTCAATGCAAAGATGGCCCTTATCAATGAGTTCCAGGTTTTTCCAGACTGTCCTTTTCTCATTATTATGTGTCTTTTTACATTGGAAAGTGGTAACACATGAATTGCTGCATCTTTAGGAAGCAGTCAACACTGCATTCATCAAGGCAGAAACCAGAATGTGCATAACCTGAGCATGCTTTTTCATGTATTTTAATCTCCACAATAGTCTTCCTGAATTAACACAGAAACTGATGAAGATATAGTAAAGTATCTCTGTAACTCTTAATCCTTACTTTTTGAAGGTGACACCTGTTTAACAAGAATCCTTATTTCATGTGCATTAATTCCAAATGTAAGGTTCCAACCCAGTTTCAGAAAAGAAAGAATGTATAATAGCATGTCATTTACAGTAATGTATGTATGTATGTATGTATGTGTAACCAGTAAGTATTTAGCATGTGTATGGTTCACTTACAGACAGCTAATGTACATACTTTTTGGATCTGATTTTCAGAAATGTCACAATCTACTTCAAAACTTTCATCAAGCAATTTTTTTGTTATTCTATTTGGTACTGGTAGCAAAAGAAACAACAAGCTTGGGGATCTTTTGTTCCTTTGGTTTTTGTTTGTACTTTTAGCACTGAAAAATTGACTGCAGGATCAGATTATACCTCTATTTCAGACACCATACTAATTTTCTAGGACACTTGATAGAACACTAAAATTTATTTGAAATTTCTTATGCCATATGGATAAAAATTCAGTAAAGCTCCTAACAAATGCATTTCTTAAACCTTTCTTCCTTATTATCAGCATATTCTTACACCTTTCTTCTTTTTCCCATAGTGTAAGGAGATAATTGCTTAGTCTGTTGGGAGGTTTTTCGTAGACATATATGCCTGCATATGCATAAGTCAGTGGGCAGTTTTAAGAATAAAAATTCCATTAAGACCCACTTGTATTGCAGTGATTTAAAAAAAAAAATGTCTAAAAGTCATATTGTGTTCTTAAAGACCATCTACATTGACTTGCATTTCATACCTGTTTTAGCACATCCGATTTTCTTTCCAAATTGTTAAAACTCAAACCCCTTCATATCCTGCCAAAAACTACACATTAATCCCTTCACTGGTGTGTTAAGAAAATCTCTTAAAATAAGACAACCTTTACTCCGAACAGTTTCTTTACTGGTGAATAATAGTTACATTTTTTACGCTTTTAACACTGTAAAATTCTTGTAACCTTCCAAACAATTTTTTCTTTTTGTAGTCTGGCAGAGACTCATTCACTCCCCTCATGCCTGATCCATTAGCCTAACCTGCTGCCATTTTGATCCAAATATCCTCACACTGTGAGGGTTAATCCCCTGCTCCATAGTTCAACCTCTCCTGCAGGCAGTAGCACCCTCTGTGGAGAGGTAAAAAGACTCTGCCACTCTTGGCACACTGAGTTCACATGGATGATGTGATGCAGACAAACTCAGCGACAGGCTTCCCATTGCTCTCAGCTTTGCTTTCCCTCCTTTCCTCATACATAGAAATAACAGCTTTGATGAACTCTGCTGAAGCACCAGATGTCTGTGGGGAAATGTTCCCACAGCCAGACTGCAGTGTAGCTGTATGCAGAACTGATGCCTTGCACCCTACAGTGGCAGAATTTCGTGACCAGAGTTGAGACTGTATACCGTACACAAATTCATTCTTGTCTCTCCAGCTGCTGACATCACAGGATAATGTTTAACCTTTTGGAACTCTGCAAACATTCACATACATTAGCTCTAGTGGCTCTGCATAATATAGTAATCAACTCCCTTGCCAAGAAATCAGCATAACGCAATTTTACTAAACCAATTCATATGTGTTTGAAATCTGAGCATTTCAAAATATGAGGCAGAGATTTGAGTATTTATGAGGCTATTCATGATCACAGTGACATCTTGCCTTTTTTTCTCTGACAAAGTAACTGACAGAGGTCAGCTTCAGTCAGTCAAAGCACTGCTTTTCTGTCTTGTTTTTACTGGCAGCAGTTGCTTGTCAAGACAAACAAATTCATGATCTGTAACTCTTCCTACTGTTAACATTTCAATAGCAGTAGAACTTTTCTACTTAGGGTATTTTCTTACTGGACTTTAGTCTTGTTACTTGTCTAGATTCAAGATCTGCTTAGAATTGCAATCGGAGATTTCATTGATTTGGTATCTGAGTTTAAATAGTGTGACTCCAAATAACATCACAGTCCTAGCTCACTCATGCAAGACATGCTTAAAAATGCAATTCCTTTGTAGGCAGAGTTAGAATTTCTTAAAGTATATACTGTGCACACACATTCAATTACAAGATAACCTTCACATCAAAGAGTTTTAAAACCTTCAGGAAAGTCTAAATATAAACAGTATGGTGTGCTACTGACTGTTGTAGGATTATTTTTTAAACCTAAAATCCTTAAAAATTTTAGAAAATTAAGGAGAAAAGTCTTCAAGCCCCCATTTTCCCTCCAAAACATCCTTTTTTCAAAAACTGATTCTCTAGTTATGCATGAAGTGACTACAGCTGTATTTTCAAAGACATTCCAGGAGTGTGCTGTCAATAAAATTGCAAAAAGCTTTTTAAGAATTCACACCTAAAATTCCCACAAATCTCCTTGAAAAGGTGTCCTTTGAAGAACTCTCCCTGTTCTTAAGGTAGAAAGAAAAATAACATGTTTGCAATAAGCATTAAGCAGATGCATGGAAACAGGACAGATGAGGGTATGAGCTTCCTTAGCCCATGGCTCTGGTCTCCTGCACCCCATCCAACTGTTTGGGAAACACCACGGGCTGCCCTGTGCTGATCACCAGATCAGTTCAACATTGCTGCAGGAGCTGGCTTCTTAGCAGCTGGGGATGTTAGCCTCACTCAGTTGTTCAAAGGTGTCCTGTTTCCAACTGTTTCACTTTTAGCAGTAGCAGAATCTAATAGGTTTAGGGTATGGGAAGCTCATGGTCTGACAGTGCTTTCTGCGTTCTGAATTAAAATATGATTTCCTGGAAATAACTGGGCCAGAAATCTTGAGTACACAATAAAAAGACTTGCAAATATTTTATGAAGGTGAAAAGGCCATAGTCTGGATGAATCAGGCTGAGGCCAAGGTTAGTGAGAATGCATAGCACTCATGCTTTTTCTTAGTCATATGCACTGTGCTGAGCAATAATAAAAATGCTCATGGGCTTTTTAGCTTCTCCCTGCCCCATAAATTTGTGTCCAGTAACAATGGAAATACTGAGTATTCAGGAGTTGCCAAAGAACAAAATCTAACATATTTGGAATTACTGCTGAGAGAATTAGTGAGAAACTCTGACAAGAATGAATCATTATGTTTCACTACTAACAAATATAGGCATCAAAAAAGCAGTAAAACATTGCCTCCACTTCATTACACCTGGCTGCTTCACATCTTTCTCCAAGTCTGGCATCAGCATTTTGAATCTTAGTACAGTTCAATAGTATCTAAGATAAATATAAAAATCTTTTTTTTTTTTTTTTTAACTTTCAACATTTGCAACACTTTTAAACTCTTTTTAAACATTCTTGTTTATCTGCACAGTGACTATGAATTATTGTAGGGGAAGATTAATTGGGTGACACTTCAGCTGATGGCTACTGAATACACTATTTTTTTAGGGCAAGCAGAGAAAAATAGAAAGTTCTATAGGAGTCACCTACATTATAGGTCTGGAAATCAGGAATCTGGCTCTTTGATCCAAATGTGGATTGGGGCACACAACCCAGAAGCAGAATAGCTGCTGCTTCTATCACAAGATATGCCCCTATGATACCATCTCCAGGAATGCCATCCCACCCATCTGAACATACAGTTCTGTGGAAGTGAGATTAATTTCTATAGAAAATCATTCATATCTCTGCTGTTTATAAAACTGAGTGTGCTTCCAAGACTGGCTTGAATTGTGTGCTTGATTCCTAGATTTAGTGGACCTCAGATAAACGTGGTTGCCCAAAGGACTAAACAATATTTAGCTCAGTTATGAGCAAATGGTGCTCTTAACACCAGGGTGGAGGGTTTGATCCCCATATGGCCCATTTGCTTTATAACTGGATTTGATGATACCAACTCAGAGTATTATGTGATTCTCTAACTAAGAAATGCTGGCAGAGTTAACAGGTAAAAGCCTATGAAAATAATTAAACATGAGTTTGACAGAGATTTCATATGTTCATGGGCCTTCACAGAGAGAGTTAGTAGGCTTTATTTTCTTAAAGAGATAATGCCTAAAAAATAATCTGGCAAACTAGCCTTTACCTCATATTTGCAGAAATTAATGAATTTGATACAAATTCTGCTTAAAAATGAGCAGGAAACAAACCTGCAGGTATGAATGTAAAATTAATGAAGAACACAGACAAAGGAAAAAGTCCCAGAAAAACACTAGTGAACACTGGAATACCTCCTGAAAATAAAACAGACTTATTGAGCCTGACATTAAATGTAGAAAGCAAACTAATGCACTCAAAGATAAAGGAGTTAGAGAAGCATGCACTGCTTAGCAATACACTGGCTTTTGAAACGTCAACTGCACAGAATGTGAGACCAGAAAACCAAATTATAGCAAAATGAACATACAAAACGACCAATATTTCTCTCTGTAAGGAGTGTGAGGAGTACCCTGTAATTGTGATAGTCACTTTTTAAAGAGCTATTTGAGTGCAAACACTCCAATAAGGCTACTACTGGCTCCATAAATGAATTAAAACTGATTTTTACTGTTTACAAAAAAAAATAAAAAAGACACTATCAGCTGTAATTTTTTTAAAATATTTGGCTGCATTTTTTTTGGACAATTACAAGACAAATGATCTATCTCCTTTGAATTGGTACCCAAATTTTATTCCCACAGATTGTTGAAGGATAATGAAAGAAATCAATGTCTCAACTGTATTTGGAATCATGCATTTTTTTAATAAATTCTTATCCAATTAAAATAGGGAGAATTATCTTAATTCCTACATATTAATTCCAATGAAGAAACTGACACAGATAGATATAGCATAAAAGACGTAGATATAGCATAAAGTTTTATTTTTCCCTTGTTCAAACACTTTATGTACAGGATTATTAAGGGAACCTTAGACAACTGAAATGTAAAGCAATGTTGTAACCTTTTCCTTTAATTCTAGATGAGTAAATATAAAAGATTTAAGACACACTTAGAGACAAAAATCTCAAAAATATGAATTTATACATAAATATTAAATCAAGGCATTAATTTCTACATACTTTGGTATAGGCTGTAAAGCTCCAGTGCTCCGAAAAGCTCTACATATTGCTCACATTCAGCTACCATTTGGGAATATTTCCTAAAATGAAGACTTCTGAGATACAGCTTTCAGAGGAAACATAAATGTCAATACAGGAGTGCTCTGGGAGTACAGACTGACCTTGACATAGATCATTGCCTACTTAAACACAGATATTTTCTTTCCTTGCTGGCTGTTCAGATGAGGTTGCCAGACCTCATCTTGTAGTTGCAATCTGGCAGTGTCTTTGCAGAACAACTTAGTTCAGATTTATTTTGTTGGGAAAGAAAAAATTAAAGTGAAGGCTTTCTCCTGCCATTTTATGCTCTGCTAGAATTTACATAATAAGACTAATACTTAGACAGTAACAGTGGCATGAAATTTAGTGCTTCAAGCTCAGAAACACACAAGAGTAGAGCAGAGTCATAGAATTCATACATGCTTTCTTATGTCTATTTAGTTAATATCCCACTTATACTAGAAATTACACAGCATAGTAATAATGCTTGTAATACACACTCCAAATCTTTTTGTCCTGCTTTCCAGGCAAACATATATTTCCTTGCATTTCTTTCAACACATTTTAAAAATTATATAAGGTGTTTTATGTAGTCCAGTTAAGAAACTTCTAGAGAATACCAAAGAATAACAGACATTAAGAGAAACAACTTAAGGTTACATATGACATATATTCACCCCTTGAATTATGTGTTTCAATATCTATAATAACATCAAGACATAGACATTTTTTGCCCGATTAACTAATTAATTAATAAAAACCTTTCACAACTCAAAGTCAGAATTATGTGATTATTTACATACACTTTTAAATTCTCATCATTTTTTCCATACTGGTAGTGAATAATTCACATTTTAGAAGCACAAGCATTATACAACCGTCCCACAGAAAATAAGTCAGAAGTAATATGCACATAAAAAGATCAAACCTGAGCTTTCAGATGTTTCACAGAATATTTTTCCTTGAAACTGAGCTGCTTTTAAAGTTCAGAGTTTCATGAAAGGCAATCTTTGGCTAAAATCAATGTACCAGCAAGATAAAAGGTTCGACAATATGACTGCAGTGATCAAAGCTTTTCGAAAGAATAATCCACTCTTTTAAAACCACATCCCAGGCAAGAAGTCCTTGTTGACTTGTACCAAAGGTAGAAAGGCTGAAACTCTGTAAATCCACAAGAAATACAGCACTTACATTTTACTACACTGGGTGCTTTAGAAGTGACAATGACTTGACAAAAAGTAATTTATTTTATATACACTGTAAAAAACCCAGGCAATAATAAGTACAGCTAGTAGTAAAAATAACTTAAGGAAAGAGAGCTGTTGCTAAGTCCTGTGCATATATTCCACAGCCTTCTGCTGTCATAGAAAAATTTTCAACTAAGTAGGTTGATATGTTCACTTGTGAAAAAGAAACATTTGCCCCTTTCTTGAATAGCAAAACCAAAGTTGACATGCAACTGCAGGAAAAGTAGGATGGTGAAAAACATCATTTAAACTCATATGACATAAAGAGTAGAAAAGAAGGCAGAGGATGACTGGTTAAGTGCTGCAATTTTTGTGTGAATATTTTTACTGCCTTTGTGTTTGCCTCAGAGGTCAGTAGCAACTTCATCATCTGATAAATTCTTCTGGGATCCACATGAGATAATGCGATGGCATCAACCCCTTTCTTTGTGGACAGGTATCTATATCTAAGAAAGCTCATCAGAATTAACATTAATTAACCTCTTGGTCACTAGGGTCAGTTATGAGAAGAAAAATTGAGTGATACAATTTTAAAAAGGCACTGATTCCTATAACTGGTTTTGAAGTAAAAGGATCAAGGCATATTTGAATAGAAATGTTGGAAAACTTTGCTACATCTAATGAAAACATCTAATGATTTAGAGAGCTAAATTACTTTTACATTCAGAGATTTATTTTTCAGAATCTAAAGGGAAAGAGCCCCTTCCTCACATGCTGTAACTGGTCCCACTGGAGTTTTCTCCAGTGTAGGGGGGTTGGAAACATCCCAACTTTCTCCAGTTACTGACTGAAGGGACAGGCTGGCTATGTTCTTCAGGGGCTAATTCCTCAAGGGTTACTGACTCAAAGCTTTTCATGGCTGATGAAATATAGTGTGACAAAGAGGAAGGGGATATCATCCTTAGACTGCAGAACAAAAGTTTTATCCCTATCAACTTACTGAAGTCATGGAAGCCACTAAATCAAAACAAGATTAGCTAATGGTTGTGTATCTTGGACAGACCAAACAGCTAGCTCTAGAAGGAGGACTTCAAAAACATCATTACGGAATAGATTACATTCTCATCTCCTTAGTGAAAAAAATTTAAAGCAGCCAGACTGTATTAGGAAATATTGCTTGATGATTTGTTCTAAAGAACATCTTGACTCTGCTGAAAGCTCCCAACCAGTCAAGCAGTGTGCAGGTAAGAAAAGTCAGAAGCCAGTCCTCAGCACCAGGAAGCATTCTGCCACAAGGTAAGGTCAAGTCTCAGGAAAGTCCATCGCTATAATTTGACCTCACTGATAAATTAACTGTTTGTAGTGTCTTTAATACATATATTTAAATATTGGCCATATTGCATGATGGCTAGAGAAGTCATACAATTTTCCCTCAGCATGTTATTTTAATATTAATCCCTGTTTAAGGCTCACGGTTTAAATCAAATTTCTGATTAATTTCAAGAACACTGACATCAAACATTCCTAGATTTGCTTACTGTTTCTCCAAGATGTACTAGTACCAGACAAAAATGTGATGAATATGTGAATAGTTCCTCCAACCAGCTTACAAACTCATAGTCAATCCTTCTCAGTGATTTTAAAAAGGAAAAAAATCCCAAACCATTAATTTTAAAGCATATTATTATTGCTTATTCAAGGAGAATGAATGACAGCTTTCTGAGAGCAATATGATTGTGCTTTTGTTGTTTTCCTTTTTATTTTTCCCTAGCAACGTGATAATACATAACCTTGAGACCAAGCAAGAGGCATTTGCAGTACTAGCCACAGGTTATTTGTAGGAAACAGAAAAATTGTACACTGAAATGCTTTCACAGAAATTTGAAATTATATTTATGCAACTCTCAATGAAAAAGAAACACTCAACAGTGTGTAAAGAATTCAATATTTTTATCAAGTTTAGAAAAGGACTTAATTAGAAACACTTGAAGATCTGTTCATAGTGTTACTTGTGCAAGACAAAGTCGTTTTTCAAGTGGACTTCACCAGCACAGCCTGTGCTCCTTTCAGTTTACTAAAACATAGTAATCCCTCACAATTAGTAGTACACATTAATTTTCTGCTCTGTATTTGTATCTTGCATACTTTAAATCTATTAAGAAGGATTGAAAATGTGCAGATTAAATGATGTGATCAGTGAAGGAATCAACTGATTTAGTATCTCCGAACTCTCTTATGAAGGTAAAAGCTTACACAGGATGCCACAGAACAAGTGGCTACATTATTTTAGAAGCTGATCTACAACCAGTGCACTGCTCAACCATCATTCTGAGCACATTCTTTCCAGCATTCCCTTTCTCCTCAAAGAACATTCCACCTTTCTTCAACTTCTGCTAAAACTTCAGTATATGGCAGAGAAATACTCAACAAGCCAAATGAAGTGAGAATTTCTATATATATCAGAGGATATGACATGCTCTAATCCAGAAAGTCTGGCAGTCTGGATGCTAGGAGAAAGCAAGAGGACACTCACCGAGTTTTGCAACAAAGCCGCTATAAGGACATTTCTGCTTGAGAAAATGAACTCATGGGATGAGGCAATCAATAGAATAAAAGATCTAGCCATCATTACAGGCTCACTTGAGCTTATTGTGTCTAGAGTACAAAGTTGGAAATATCAACTGTGCAACGGTATTTCCTACATAAGGATTTACTTAGAACTTTCCTGTTTTATTAGGGAAGAAAATTGCAGAGGAAATAAGGTTTCCTTTGCCACCACTGTTCATTTCTGCTTACCCAGACTCCAGTCAATGTTTCTGGTTTACTGCAGCTTTCAATGTGTAGTAACAGGAAAAAAAAAAAACAACCCAATAGTCTAAGAAATAATGAAGGCAAGTTAAATACCAAAACAGATCCCATAAAGACAAAGTATATTTGAGTTTAACTGATGAATAGTGAAGAAAGGCTCACAAAATGCAAATATGCTTGAAACATAGGAAATTTGTATATAATTGATACTGTTTCAAGACTTATTTTTTTGAATAATAACTAGAAATTGAAAACGTTAGCATACACTGTTTTGAACCAGAGAGGCATATACATGATTTTTTATTTTTTAATTTTAAATTCTTTCAGACTTTGAAGAATCTTTTTAAAGCATATCCTCTAACAACAGGCTTTTGTTGCAACCATTCTTTTTTTTTTTTTTTTTTTTTTTTCCTTCTCCTTGGGATGAACTACTTTACTTTTCCTTTCTTCTCTCACAACACCTTTGAGGAGGCCTAATTTTTTCAGCCTACTGGGATTTTCAATAATCCTCCTGTGAGATTATCAAAAAGCCCACAATCTTGCTCTGTGGAGGTTGGTGTGGATTTATTCTTAAGAAGCACTTATCATATATTTCTCCCACCCCAAAACTAAAGGCTGCCAATCCTGTTTTGATCAGATAAGAGCTTATTGTATTTTATTGCATTTTTACCTGAAGGTTTTGTTTCATCATATCTCAAGGAAAGCTGTTCTGTTGCTACCAGATCATAATTAATAAATTTACTCCTATGCTGAAAAATGTAAAGGACTTCTATGATTTCAATTGTATTGCATATTTTTCAACTCTGAAAAAATATAAGGTATTCAATTTATGGAGTATCCCTTTCGAAAAGACTCAATTATGATGTGTTATTTATTTCTAATCCCCATCCAAAAATGCATGAACCCACTTTGAGTGGGATTTCTTTTTAATCTAAATTATTAGCATTGGTTATGCTGAAGTATAAATCTTTGTGTCTATGAAGTTTTGTATGTTGAATAAATTCATCTAAAGACTTCTTTCTATGCAATTTTATTGTCTTTTTTTTTTTTTTTTTTTTTTCCATCTCTGCCTCATACAAATTTAGTGTTCCTAAAACAAGTCCAGAGTTAAGCATTTTGGTTCTGGAGAACAAAGACTAGTTTAAATGTTGTTTTCCTCTCACTCATCAAATTACATCCTATTTTCTTTATGGGTTTTGCTATCGAAGCTCTTCATCAAAACTTAAATCTTACACTACAAGATAGTAAATGGAAAGTTCGGTAAACATTGTTTAAATAAAGAATTATTTAAAAAAATGGTTTAGCTCTGGGGAAAAAAAAGTAGAAAACCTCATAATGTTCAACAAAGCCTAGTCCAATACATATTTTTTAAACTTTTTATATAGGCAACAGTGGGAAAAATAGCAACCTGTGGAAATTTCCAAGTAATATACAATTAATTAATTCAACATGTAATGCTGTTATACATTATTTGGTTCCATGATTCAGCATTTCTGATATTCCAAATCTGTATCAAACTGATACTTTTTCTGTTTTGTAAACACTTTTTAAGGGCAGCATGACAGTGAAACATTGTTAAGCATATGCAGAGTGATAAGAGTGCCCTCATCACATTACTTCAAGCTGCTATGGTTTATCACTTTGCCTCAGAAAGCTTGCAAAATACAGCAAATCAAATCTATTTTTAAATGCCTGTCTACCTCTAATTTGTTCCACAATTCAGGGCAAAATTCTTCTTGATGTTGCATTGCAAGATTGCAGGCATGGTGCCAAAGACAAAAAATAATTTGTATGGCTGACGACACTTTGTGCTAGATAGTCAGGACCTTCTAGGTGAAATTAAAAGGGAACAGCTATTCTATTATTGATTTGACCTGTCCAAATTCAAAATATACACTGCATAAAAGACTTTGTTTTCTTAAATGATGGTATTATTGAGAAGCCAGTCTGTCTAGTGTGTGTCCATTAGATTAAAAAAGCTGAACCACAGATGTTAAATTTAGCTTGACAAAAAAGTAAGAATCATCCTTCAGGGTAGAACTACTTTTTTTATTATTATTATTTCCATGCAGTAAAGTAGAAAACTTACCTAAGATTAAAGATTTATTTGCAGTTTGATGGAGAAAAAAAAAAAAAGAAAAAAAAAGGAAAAAAACCCTATCACCATATACATCCTTATGCTGTTAATTTCTACATTGAAATTAAATTAAAATGTCATCCTTTATCGATATGGGTGTAAAAGCTTTTAAAATCAGTTTCTTAAGAAATTTTAAAGAGTTAGGAGGAGTTTATCAAGCAGACAGAGCAGACTCCTCACAGTAGTGCACAGTAGTGCATGCTGAGAGGATGAGAGATCATGGAAAATGAAGCAAGAGAGAACATGACCAGATAGAAGGTGAAACTTTGTGAACTGGAGACTGGATACAAGGGGGAACTTGGTAGTGGAAAAGGCTGCCCAGAAAACAAGCACTGAAGATTTCCATGACCCAAGTGGATTAAACCCTGAATGATGTAGTCTGACCTTATTGGTGGCCCTGCTCATTCTACAGCCCTCCCAAGACCTCCATTTTGAATTATGAAGTTTGTGGACACATTCACTGTCTTTGAAGAATTCTAGAATATGACCTCAAATTTATCATAGACTATTTGCACATTCTCAGCCATCCTGTTTTTATTAAAAATTCCCAATCGATTGAAATGCACAAGAAATCATGTTTCAGTTGAGGATCCTCTGTGGATCCTGAAAAGAAAAATACATTTTCAGGGACATGATTCATCTTCACATTGGCAACCTCATTTACAAAATTATACCAGTTAGGATTAAATATCTAATTGAATGCCAGTACCAGAGGCTTTTCTCACTGCTATGCACTCTCCCAAACAGAGTTCTGGTGCAGGACCCTGGCAGAAGTGCTGCTGGACAAATAAAATCTCATCAAGAGGTGAACAAGCCAGAATCTGATGACTGCACTGTAAGTAAGAGTTATTTAAGGATTTGGTAAAGAACCAGGTAAAAATATCTGGTAGCTTAGATTTTATAACACAAATGCAAACCACTTTTAAAATCGTTACAATGCTTTGAAAGTCTTTATGTATAAAGAAAATGTACAAAGATGTGTAAGAATCAAGTGGAAACATAATAAGTTAGGAAAAAAAACAAAGAAAAATTAAGATTATTTCACATGGCTAGACAAAACACAGTTTTAGGGGTAATAAAGAGAACAAATAATAAGTTAGTAAACATAAAAAAGGCCATAAATGGAAGAGAATAACAAAAAAGCCAACACCACATTCCAGCCTTCAAAGGACTTGCAGCACACTGTACTCCTCCTCCACCAACATGCACACACAATAAATTCTAGGTTTTATGTATTTAAGTTTCCTTTTTTGCCTCCAACATGATTTTGAGTACGTGTTGTATGAGTATCTATAGAGTTCTCAGTAGCAGTAAAAAGAGGAGCTAAGTTACTCTGTATGCAAAGCAAATTCAGTGCAATGGTTAGTACAGCTTTCATCTTATTCCAATACCTGTGAATCAGAGATAGAAAAACATATCCCAGTTGAAGGAGTAGTTTTGTTCCTCCAATTCCTATGCAGATTAATGTGATTTTATGCAGCTGACCTCCAATATTTCTGCATTGGGTTTGTGATCGCCATGATGCTCATGGCATTTTAACTTACTGTGAAGAGGAGCCAGCATATAGCTACACTGTCATTCATCTAGGTTGTCAGCACTGTACTAGGGAGAATTTAGTTACTAGAAATAACATGGGATCCATCACTGTATTTTATGATTGTGAAAAGAGATTACTCAACATGTGACTAATTATGTCATCAATGAAAACGAACCATGATAAACAACAAATACTTAAGAAGCTTTTTGTTTTGGATTATGAATGTGATTTGAATAAAATATAACACACATATAGTCATTTTTCAACAGTGAAATGATAATCAAGAGGAATAATATATTGCTCCTAATATCAAATATTTTTTCTTTTCTTTTTTGCTTGAGATATACTCTGAGCCAAATCATTAACTAAGGAAGCTTACAGTTGCCTGAACTTATGACTTGATTTGCTGCACAGAAGTTCTACTTAACATTGCTTCTTGTGATAGGCAAGAAGAAATTAATCTTTTTCCACTAACATTTAAGGTAGAATTTAATGCCCAGAATTTTCTAAGAATAGCTAAAAAGTTCGTGTAAAATAAACAGCCATGACAATCCACACCAAAGATACCAACTCACAAACTAGGAGATGACAACTCTCTACAAATCTGGCAGACTTTTGGCAAAATGGTATCTGAAGATGTCTCATATGAAGCATGACAAGAACAGTTGCTCTTAGATGCCAACACAGCTTATACCCGTTCTCAATAAAAAATTTGATCTGTATTTTGTTTTCACTCCTATCTTAAGTGCTAGCATTTTTTGAAATATCCACATTTCTTTTCTTTAAAAGGAAAATAATTTGAAATGTTAAGATCTCCTCTGAGGATGTCATTCCCAGCAAAGGGAAATTCATAATGAATGTTCATTAATGTTCTTTATCAGTTCATTAAAGCTGCTTGTGCACTATGTTTATGAACATCTTTGATAAACATTTGGATTTGTTGTGCATGAACTGCTGATGAATAGTCATTAAACTGTCCCTAAGTTTATTTATTATGAGTGCTTATTAATTTCTCATGAATTATTACAAAATTCAAGCTGCTCTAGCAGTCATCTATAAACAAAGAACAATTATTCACAGTATGTATTACTTATTAGAAATAAATTAAAAATATAACCTTATTTCAAAAGACTAATGCAAAGAAAATATACTTTGTTCTGGCAGTGACTTAATCAAATCAAAAGCAATTTCAGAGAAAACTATTGGAAATTATGTTATAATTCGGAGACATACTTTCACTTTTGAATCATCTGACAGCCAAATTAGATCCATTTTGCTGCAAAGTAGCACTTTCTTCTTGAGTATGAGTGTAAAGATGTCCAGATCTTTCCAGTATGTTGAACACTTACTTATATATACTGCTAATATAAGGGAATACTTTCTGCTGGAAGTATAGGTAGCTAAAACACACTCTTCATACACATATCTTAACTAAATGTTAAGTAACACAAAAACTTGTACTCCAAAAAAAAATGCAAACACATCACAACTACAAAAACCTAAACATCTTTAATTTCCCTTCTCCTATGCATAGCTCTCATTACCCAGTCACATTTTTTGTTATGAAATTCCATAGCCTTCAGTGTCAAGTGATTCTTTATTACTTTGACTGTAGGACAGGTCAGAAATTTCTGAACTAGATTTGTAAAATTCAGATTGCATAGAAGAAATAATTTAGGAGGCCCTGCTAGCTCTATGCTACAATAGATACATCAGTGCTAAGCATCTGGATAGCTTACGTATAGAAAAATTAAACCAAGGCAGGTCTACACTACTTAGCCATCTGTAGTCATATCCATTGCACTCACACACATTAAAAATCTGTTCTTAATGGATTTTTTTTTTTTTTTGTTATCAACCAAACTATTAAGATTTGTCCAAGTTTTGATTAGTAAACCTTTATGTTGTGATTTTGAGGTTCAGCTAGTTATTGAAATTAAAAAAAATTTCACAAGAATCAGAAACTTAAACCTTCTGTTTCTGTTCAAGGAAAGAAAAAAGTAAAGGAAACAGAGTGCAAGTAAAATAATATCATGACTGTATGACAGTCACAGTAATAGCTATATTTGGAAAAAAGTCAGGTAGGCTGACTGACAAAAGAGAAGATTTCAAGCAGAAAGAACACAATCACCATAAAAGACTCACAGTGCAAAGAGTTAATGTAGTCTTGTTTTAATAAGCTCAAGTTTAACAGAATTCCCTTTAACAAAATTCAAACTGAGATGAGATCCTTTGGGCCTCATCATCAGTATATTAGTTTCACAGTATGATATCTCTACAGACTTCAATCAAAGCTTGCAATCTCCAGCAATACATTTGTATAAGTATACACTGTCAACACTAATAAATATTCAGCCATTTAGTAACGTCATTGTTTTCTATTTCTCAATGGACTACTCAGAAGTAATTTAAAACAAATTAGACAGAAAACATGAACTTCTTTTCTTCTTTATAAAAATGGTAGTTAGTACTCCCTTTCTTCCCTTTATGTACCTGATTTATTCACATAGGAAGGACAAACAGCATTACTCGCTTTTCCTCTACTGAGGCCCATCGAGGGCCACACATCTCAAATCTGATGCAAAGAATGTCTGTTACTCCCACAGCCATTTAAAATCACTTGTAAATAAGAACATCCATTCCAATTGTAGTAGATTTCCATTAATGTTAGTGAGAAGAAAATCTATATAGAGAAGAATTCAATCTAATTACTTCTCCTTCCTTTATCTTCTCTTTTGTAGCCTTTTAAAATTACCTTCTCTCTTCTTACTGGAGTCACAATTTTATTCTTTATTTTTTCCACACAGTTATTTCATTCCTTTTCACTTCTTTTCCAAAACCTAAACCATAAGGAAACTCAATGTTTTGTTTGTATTCATTCCTTCAAATGAAATAAGACTAAGCTTTAATGCAAATACTACAATAATTAATATTCTAACACTAAGACCATGGTAGGAAATTAGCTGGGCATATGAAAACAAGTAAGGTTATCAGCAATATTCTATCTGTAAAGAAAGAACTTCTGATTTCCCAATTTGTGTTCAGTTGCAAGAGCTATGAGCAGGAAGAGAAAAGCAAGGACGTGCCAAGCAACAGAGCAGTTGGCAGGGAACACCCTTTAACACCCAACTTCAGTGCCAGGGACATCAGATTCCAGTACTCCTTTCTTACATTGTATCTGTCAATACAGATATAAAAAGTAGAAACCACAGATCGCAAAATCTTTTTTACTAATCTAAAATTTTTGTACCATTTTAGCATCTAATGCACAATACAAAAATTAAAAATGAGTATTTCAATTTTGAAGCAAAAGATGTTTTAATGAAATAAAGATCATACATCAAAAGGCACTATGAGCAAAAGCTACTTAATTTAATAATTAAGCATTTTGTCATTAATTATCCAAGAGTAATCAAAAGTGATAACTGCCTTTTCATACATAAGGAAGTAATTCGAGGAATAAGACTGATTGAGGAAAGCTACCTCATAGATTCTTTTTCTGGAATAAGCTATTTTGATAAGTATCATTTGGAAGAGCAGATCATTAAAATGTACACATGAGGAATGTGTACACATGGTAACTGTAAATTGAAGTACAAAAAAAAGACGAAAGCAAGCAGAAAATAATCATTTTTAACAACCGACAAGCTAATAGAAACATCACAGTCCTTTCACACATTGGCTTTTTTTCCTGTATTAGAAAGTTAACTTTGTCTTGTTTTCTGCTTACGTGGTTAAAGACAAAATGGTAGATTTTGCACATTTATCTAACAGGTGCAAAATGCTTATTTCATGTGCTGAAGGGTTTCTCCAAAGACTAGACTTACTGGCATGAGGGGGTTTTGTTTGACAGAGAATGTAAATTAGAAGAGTTGCAATACTTTCTACACTAGTTTTTGTTAAGAATTATAAACTAAACTTTCCTCAAATTCTGGTGAAATGTAAGTTATTTCCTTTTCTATGTTTGATCTAATACTCCACCCTGATGGACATTGTGCCCTACACATATTCTAAATCATGTTATGCTAAACTAAGTTTTAGAAATGCAGACTGCTAGGAGAGGTAGATTGCCCAGCTGAGAGAATTCCAGAAATAATGAAGTTTTGAGAGTTCAGAGATGGGCATTTTGGTGAAAAGCACTGGGTATAATAACCTTGGCCATCAAAAGATACCTACTTGAGACAAAAGCTGAGGAGAGCAGTCCTGTATCTCTTTACTGTCCCTGACATAATTTAGAAATATCCATAGCTCCACACCTACTCACTCTTCTTGCCCTCTGCTCTGGAGTATATAAAACATGGCAGCAGTGTACAGGACTTCACATAGACAAAGAACCATTCTTGATCTCAGAGTATAGTTATCTCTACTCTTAATAATATATTTAGGTAATTTCCAGTTTGAAATTGGCATTTCAGTCCCTCAGTGCTCACCTTCAAATTTCTGAAGTCCTCTGTGGAGGAGTGAATAACAGTTTTTGCCTTATCCCAGCAACTGACAGCAGGGAAATATCCAGAAAATTATCTAGGTGGTAGAAATGATAATTCTTCTGTTTTGGGTTGTTTGGTTTTTTTTTCCCCTTTCCGAGCTGAATATTATCTGACTGACCAAAGACATGATAACATCATCTACACCAGTAAGAACATGAATTCAGACACAGTTGTAACTTTAGAAAAACTGTTGATTCACCTCAGACAACAGGTTATCCAGCTGACATAAGAATACACCATAGTTGAAGGCTAACCTCCATTTCAAATATAAATGGATTCATGCAGTGAGTGAAGTCTCCCTTTTGCCCTTCATCCTCAGTGTTGCTTTGATTTATGAAAAAATACAACTCTGAACTCAGATCACCTTAGTTCTTGAAGACTGAATTAAATTATAATAAAACCTATCAAATCAATAGGCTTATGAGAAGGTAGTTTAAAATTTATGTCTTTTAAGCTTTAACCAGTAAGACTAGCTGATTTTTTATAATGACACACTGAGTGTTCCTCAAACTCTGTACTGTCCAATTGAGAACTTGTCAGGTGTCTATTCAATCACCTCAGTTCTTTGTAACTGCTTAGTTTTCCATAAAATAAAAATCCTTTTCAGTCTGAACATCCTGATGCTTATCATAATATCTGAAATTTTATTTACACATGTCTAGATTTAAGTAAGATTTTCAAGTACTTTTTATTCAACTATACATTATTTAAACAGCTAGGAAGAGATTTCTGGAGACAGCTCTTCACTTTGGGAGCAAATCCTTCTGCTGATGCCAAAGACCTATGCAGATCTAGAAACACTGGGCAGAAAAGAAAGACCATTACAGAATTAATCCCTTCAGAAATCTTGGAGGTTCAGAAATGCCTTTGGAAGTTAGGAACCCAAATTCCATTTAAAAAAAATGAATGGACCTCTATAGCCTAGAGTTTTATTAAATCTCCCTTTAAAAAGGAAAGAACAGACATTAAGGCTTTTAGAAAATGTTGCTCTTTAAGCCTCTAAACTCATCTGTCTCTAATGACTGTAGTAACTTGGCACACATTAGTACACCCTCTACACTGAAAATGTTAAGTTAAAAAAGACATTTCGTTTTTAAACTCTGAGTCATAAACACAGAGAGACAAAGTAATTAGCACAAGGTCATCGTGTACCTGAACTCAGAACCACAACTGTATCATTCAGGTTTCTAGCTATCATCTCAGCCAGTAACCTAGCCCACATTGTAAAATAAATGTAAACTCCTATTTCCATCCCAACACAGGTTTATGTACTAAAAGAGACAGAAGTAATTCCTCATACAATGAATTCCTAACAACTCATACACCCTTTGTATTAGTTTGCATTAGGGACTGTTCTGGTTTTAGGGCTTTGTTTTGGTTTTGTTTTTTGGTTTGTTCATTTTTTGGTTGGTTTGTTTGGGGGGGTTTGTGGGGTTTTTGTTTTGGTTTGGGTTTTTTATGTTGGTGGTGGTTGATTGGGTTTTTGGGGGTTTTTTATTTGGTTTTTGCTTGCTTTTTGCGTGTTTTGGGCTTTTTGGTTTTTTGGGTTGGGTTTTTTTTGGTGGGGTTTTTTTTGTTTTTTTTTTGTTTGGTTTTTTTTTTTTTTTTTTTTTTTTTTTTTTTTTTTTTTTTGTGGTTTTTTTTTTTTTTTGCCACTCTTAGGTATTATTAGCCAAATTGCTATCTATTTTCTATTCTATAAAAGCATGTGAGTTATGAACATCAGGTTTGTGTCCCACCCTCAAAAACAAAAAAAGTTGCTCAATAATGCCTTAGGATGAGCACAAATGAGTAAGAACAGCTTCTATCTTAGGTACTGAAATCCTCAGATTAATAAAAGCTTCCCTCCTTCAACCCCTACATTTAAACCAAAAGTCTCTTGTTTTAAAGACCAAGAAGGAGAAATGACATCCTAATTTCTGTCTTGATGTTCTTTACTGAGGTGCCAGATGTGATAGTGGATTTGATGATGTCGACTGAACTAAAGTTCCTGGAACAGCAATGCCAAATGCTAGAGTCAGATCAGGCCATATTATTATGAAGTCCTGCACCAGAAGTATTTTCTGCTTTCTGTCCTACACCCAGCGTCCTGTTCTCCTGCACACAACACAAACCTATGTGTTCCCATTATGTGCAGTTTATTACGCATACCTTGAGAGACTTTCAGTTCTTTACCTTCTTGTATTTGAGTTATGGTTGCTTGCTTTATTTATCGCAAATATTTCTGGTTTGTTTGTTCAAAAACAGGCTGTGGCCAGTTAAGCTGAGAGCTGGAAGAATTAGATAGTTTTACAGACTATGCCATCTTCACAGAAGTCTCAAGAGAGCCTTTAAATGATCTCTTAGCCTGGAAAGAAACCACTCTTGAGTTACAGCTTTCAAATCTCTACAGTCAGATCATGTATCTTAGAGAAATATTCACACTTTTCACACTAATCCTTCACACTGCCATGGCACTACAGAATGGATCAAAGAATATCACTGGTTAGATTTTTTTCTTATTCCAATTTGATGTAAGCACAGATGTTTGCCTGTGGAGTTGAAATTACAAACCTGAAAATGCCACATGGGAGAAGCATTCTTTCATCCTAGCAGAGAGGAATACACATTTCCTTTCTTCACCTGAACCTACACTGAAATACAAGGCTTTTCTCAGTCTGTGTCAAATTTTAAATCAGTTTTAGAGAGCAGTGCATTTAAGATCCTGGTACCAGTTCCTAGACCTACTGAGAGTAATGTTAAGTATGTTTGAGAGGCCAAATATAATTTCTAAGCCAGCACTTTCCATGTCTGTCACTTCCTCTCATATGCACTCTTGGATATATCACTTTCAGGCTATCCAGGTTCAGTACTTATTTCCAAATACTATCAAGACCCAGTGAAAGTTGCCTAGCATGTCCATAGAGTTTTTGAGCTTCCAACTTCCACTTGTGCAAGAAAATGACACAAACATTTAGTGAACAAAAAGCATGAATATTCACTAAAACTACAGATATGGCAAAAATGAGCATCCATGCATTTCTTTCTTTATAACACACAGGATTGAATTTAGAGGATTTAGTTGTATCTTAAATTTTTGAGCAGGAAAGGTCATAATATTTTGTTCAGAGAACTTCTTAACAGAAAATGCAGTTTGGTCACAGAATCACAGAATGTTTAGGGATTGGAAAGGACCTTTAAAGATCATCCAATCCCAATCCCCCTGCCACAGGCAGGGACACCCTCATTTCAATAAGGTTACTGAAGGCCCTTATCCAACCTGGCTTTTAACAATGCCAAGGCTGGAGCATCCCCCTCCTTGGTGCCACCAAAAACCAGGAAATAAACTCCCCAACCAGTTTTATAGGTTAGAAAGCTGACATTCAGTGCTGAAGTACATGGTGGCCGCAGATCCCCCTACCAGAATCACTGTTTACCCATTTGGATCTGATTTCACAGTTACTATGCTGGTTTTATTAGTTTCCTTATCTTGTGAGTCCTGTCAAATGTCCTTGTTGCCTATAAATTCTGCATTCATTGGTCCATTATCCATGGTCATCCTTCTTCCCAAGCTATGTTAACTTCCTCCCCCCAGGTCTGAGATCTCTGAAGCATGTCAAGCCTTAAACTTTAATTTGTTTTTCTAACATATGGACATCACTTAAATCCTGTTTGCTAGCTACTATCTGTTTCACAGATTAAATCTCCCTTCTTGCTGATTAGGGCACAACATTTTCCTCCAATGCTACACAGATTCCTTTTGGAAGAAATATAACCTGCTCAGTAACACTGGGCAACTTGTTCCAGTTTCCAACTATCCTCACAGTAAAAAATTTCTTCCTAGTATCTAAAGTAAATTTCCTTTCTTTCAATTTTGTATCCATTACTCCTTGTCCTATTATGATATTTTCTGACAAATAGTCCCTCTCCAGCTTCCCTGTAGGCCTGAAACAAATACAAATAATCCTTTGTTTTCTGTAGGAATTTTATGGAAAAATAAGTTTCTATTCTATTTTTTTCCATCAGCTGATAAAGTAGAATTAATCATATTATTTTTAAGTTTTCATCAAAGTGCACTTGTAGATTTGAGTTACTTTACTTGCTGGCTGGTGACAGCCGGTATGTCTGAGCCTTAAGCTTTTCCCTTTTATTCTGCAAGTCTTCCACTTTTTAGCATAATTCATGGTATGATCAGGCCTCCAGTTCCCATCTGGCAGGTAAAAGAAACCCTCTTGTAGGCACTTAGGCTGACCTACTTCATTATGTGTAAGAAATGGGGATCTCATGGGTTCCTGATACTTCCACAGCTCATCATTATCACCCGTTCAGAAAATCTCGCATTGGATTATCATTCCCTACAGCTCTGAGCTGGTCCTGTAAAAAATGCAGGTGGAGTGCACTTTGGGAAAAAATTGAAATGGCAAAATATTAAAGGCTTAGTATAGACAAATCCTTATCGCTGCAACAAGTCAAAAGGGACATTTCTCTTATTTCCTTGCTGCCTTAAAGATAAAAGCTTTCATCCAGGCTCTGAGTGGTCCCAGATGGAACTCTTATGCTGGAACAGTTGCCTGGATGCATCTACCTAGACCACATTCCCAGACCCAGCTCTTTTGGCAAGATATGCAGGAACTGTAACAAGGTAAGCATGCCCTTGATCTGCTTCTTTTTATGCTCTCTCTCTCTGCCTTCAGCTCCAGATGCATATCAGCCCCATTGCCTACTGGAAGCAGAGTTGTCTGAACCACTGGCACTGCTTCTCCACGATGATGCTTTCCTCCTGCTGATATACTTCTTCACTCTGAACTTTGAGTTCATGTTTCTAAAGAACTATTAGATGTTTCTAGGTGACAAGCAAGATTTACTCATTGAAAGTTACCTGAATAACCATAACTGAGCTTAAACCGTGGACAGGTACAGATTTTCCCAGGCTGAAAGAAAATAGGAATGCAAAGTCTGAAAAACCTGCTGACACTGAGGATCTTGACATTTTGCCATGCCTATACAGAAGGGCTAATTACTCCATTAAAATGAGTCCTACTTTTCTCAAAAATTAATGACAGTGTCATGCCAATCCATAAGTTCTCTTGTTTATGTCACTCTCCTCCCACATTTCAGAGCTAACCTTGACTCTGCTCTTCATCATTATATTAAAATATACTTAAATAATATTCCAGCAACAGCATTCTACTTTTAATTCATGTAGTTTAACTTTTAATTCATGTAGTAGGTAGGATTTTCTTCCCCACTCTAAGTTATGCAGAAATTGATGGCTTGTAGTATTTAATACCTGATGAAGATCAATCAAATCTACTCTTGTACCTCTGAATCAGCAGCAGCGGGAAAGTATTGATAGACTAGCAAGGACAAAACAAACATAGGCACATCAAGAAGTGTCACCTGAATGAGTAAAAAAAAAAAAAGAATTAAAATAAAAACAATTATAAATTTCACTGCTACCTGCTAGAGAAAAAAAATCACCACCAGGCTCTGAAACAACAGTGTTCATTGAAAATTGCTTATCTAGAATTTCTGTCTTTCTTAGATGTAACCCAAACACAAAGGAGTTGCTAACCCTTATGAAAAGCCATTTACAAGTTGATGAAGAATTTTGCAGCTGCTGTTTTGTGTTCTCCACAGATCAGCTAGCGCAAGGAACAGGGCTTGGGCTCAGCCCTGCTACAGAGAGTGAGGCTGTGTAGCAGTTATCAGCTGATGGTATGAAGTGCACTGAAGGACCAGGACACCTACAGCATCTGCAGGTTATCTCTGTCAGAACATGGAAAAACCTTCTTGCAAATGAATATATATATATATGGAGTTAAAAGGTTAGAAATATTTGTGTTATGGTAGCAACACATGAAGCTACCTCTGAATTTTCTGGGTAAGCCCTACAAAATTCCAGCACAACAAGCATGTTTAGAGCTGATGGCCACTCCCTACACAACATTAAGTACCACCACTATGAAGAGGAATCTGTCTCTTTGCCCTATCTGTGAGCACACCAGCTGCTGGCTGCAGCCTGGGCCAATTCAGTGGGGAGCCACGTCCTTCCCTCTCCTCCTCTTGCTGTCCTCACTTATTTCCAACCTTTCCCACTGGCACTATCTGCCTTCCTCCCAAGGCTGCATCTCTGCCCTGCCCACCCGTTCCATGAAACACTGAATTTTATGTCTCCTCTAGCACCTCATTTCCATAAAGCTATTGTCTCTTATGTATAGAAAAAAAGAAGTAAGAGAAATAATGCAGCTACAAATTAAAATAATAGTCCCATAGTCCCAACATTACACAGCATCTCACATTCTGAAACAGCAAGAGCTCTTTTGGCAAAGCCAAAATTCTCTGACTCATGTTTAATATAAAATTTACTTGTTTCAAGGCAACTGATATTTCATGGTATGTCTGATTTAACAGAGTGATACAAAATATGCAACTAGAAATATAAGTTACACTTAGAAAAACATATAGAGATCTCAAAACACAGCTCAGTTACACTGTTGTTATAAATACATTTAATAAAGTTGGCTTTTCATAAATATTAAAATGAATACTATATGTATAATGTTAAAATAACTTTGCTTTTATTTCTGCTATTAATAAAACTTAGACATGGTAGTAGTGGTAGCTGATATAGTTATGCATTAACTGTCTGTTTAGTCAAGTTAACATCCAGTAAACATATAATAAAGACCCTGCTATGGATATGCTATTATAAATAACGAGTCTATTTTCATAAAAAATGCCAATTTATTGATAAAATTTTGCAAAATAGAATTTTATGGAAAAAGCCAAAATCAATCAGACAGCATGGACCCCGGGATCGATGTTGGGTGAACCTCAAATCCGACACTGTGCCGTGTCCTCCCTGGGTCACAAATTCTGCCCTTGTATGGTCCAGTTTTATACAGTTTTTCTTGCTTGTGGCAAAAGTTGCCTCATCCCATTGTCCACACTCTTAGTGTTTCAAATTCATATTCCTTTTCTTTCCCTCTGCTGGTCTGGTTAATGGTTTTCCAGGCAGTGTTGGGTCTCCTGATTAGATTTTCGGGAACTTGGCATTTACATACTCACCGATCAGATGTAGATAAGATCCCAACCAGGTGATGATCACAGGGGTTGTTGGCAATCCCATCTCAGGAGAAAGTCCATCTCCTGGTGGAGCTCCCTTCTTTGTTTTGGGTCTTCTTTGAATGGGTCTCCTATTCCTGGAAGCGACTTGTAGTTGCACTACACTTTTATTTCAAGGAGGCAGTGGCATTTGATACAGTATATATTTTTATACAGGATATTTATCTAAAAAGAACGAATCAATTCCCCAATATTTATAACATGCCAATTATCAATACCTGCTGTCTGAAGAAATTATGGATCAAGGCCCAAACTGGAAGTAATAAAGAAAATGGACTGGAGTCACAGCCAAAAAACACCCATGCTCTAAATAGGCAGACTCAAGGAGTAGCCATGCTTTACAGTTCCTGGAATATGGAAATTAGTTTGTGGGAAAGTATGAATATACATCATGGTCTATGAATATGCAACAAGTTAATGTAATGAAAAATATTAAAGAAATAAGTCTGAAGATAGTAGGTGTGCTCTTGGCTGAATGCCAAACACCTGGCAATTAAACCCTTTACTTTATCTCTGTCTCCTATCATCTTTTTATTAAACTTTTTAAATTCTACCAAATAAAGTAAATTTCATTTTTCACGCTATTGACCAGAAAGAAATATGGAGGCTTAAACAGACTCAAGCTTGTTGCTCTCTTCTAAATAGACATTTGTGTGAAAAATCAGGCTATGAAAAGCCAGTGTCCATAAAGGAGACAGAGGAATCCTGCAACATCCTCTCAATGTTTTGGAGGATGCTTTTGTCCTTTGGTCCCAAACTCCCAGCCACACATTGCCCTCTTCCTTTCTCCATTGGCTGAGATACTAGGAAGGTACAGCATTCCAGAACTCCTGACTACATATTCCCCCCTTGAACCTGTCATTTTACCCCAAAGCTCAGAAAGTCAGGCTTGTGCAGATGCACTAGTCTATTTCAGGATCCAAATTGTCTGGGCTCTGTAACAAACCTGTTGCCCAAAGTTAGTAAAGACATTAAGACCCGTTTCAAAGACTTTAACACCTTTACCTTCACGCAGCACACATCTTCCCTATCACATTGCAACGTGTTTACCAGTTGTGGATGGCTCATCCCTGAAAGTTTTCAAGGCCATGTGGGGCTCTGAGTAACCTGATCTAGTGGAAAGTGTACCTTGTCGTGGCAGGGGGGATTGGAACTTGAAAATACTTAATAATCCAACCCAAACTATTCTATGATTCTAAATATTTTTGCTAGTTAAGTCTTTATATTCCATATGAAGTGTAGCCACATATTCCCCCTCCTCTTACCCAACACTGTATATTCATACTCCCTAATGAACTCCGGGACATTTGCCCCTCCTGATAGTCCATCCACTGATGGATTTGCTGTCTAGTGAAAACAAAAGCTACCTTCAGGTGCCCTTTGGCTGGGGCGCAACCAGCCTCGTTCCAGCAGCTGTGGACAATCACAGCCTGCATTGCTCCCAGAGCTCACAGCTCAACCCCCTCGCCCACTGCCTCTGGACATTCTTCCATTGTAGGGTTTGGTTGGGGAGCAACAGTCTTGAATCCTTTTCTTGCTTTAAGAAGCAGAACAAGCTCTATAGAGGAACTGAAATATTTATTCTCGGTTTACTGTAGTTGTATTGCTTCTAAATTAGCAGAAACAGTTGCTTCCTGTTAATGAAGAAAGACATAGAGGTCAAATATGCATATGGAATTTCACTGGGCTTGTTTGACATGCTTTTAGAGGAATAGTGGTGTAATTAATCTATCACGGCAAATTTATAAAGACTTTCTATTGAGCTATAGAAATGGTGAAATTGTAATTGGAACAATTACAAGCAAAAGACTAATTAGACTTGGATATTTCCAGGAAGATGAGCATCAAATCTAGGGTCCTGATCCTGGGAAACACAAAAAATTTGGTATGATAGTGAAGCCAATGTCAATAACAGGCGATTTCCTAATTTTTGTACCCCCTGAGCTCAGTTTTATCTTCCATATTGTTGTGGTTTGAAAACAAACCGAGTGAGAGGCTCCAAGTCAGAAATACATTTAATGAGAAGAAAAGGGAAAAAAAAATAAAATAATATAAAATAAATGCAATAACACACACACACACAAAAAAAAATAAAAACAAACTAACAAACAAAACAAAACAAACCCCACCACTGACAGAGTCAGAATACAACCTGATCAGGGTGATGGAAGCAGTCCAAGTGAGGTGGTCTTCCTGAAGCAGTGATCTCATAGAAAGGTCTGATAGCTCTGGTCCTCTGGGAATCTGGTGGGTGAAGGCTGCCTGTACTGTCCCAAATCTCAGTTTATATCCAGGTGAGAATGCTTGGCTCCTCCCTGTGGGCGGAGCATTTCCCAATGGGATGATGAGTCATACAGGAGGTCCTTGATGGCCCATTAAAGACAGATAGCTCCTGGAGGGAGTTATCTATGAGTCATGCACAAGGCATTGATGGGCCATTAACTGAAGATGGTGATAGAATACATCCCAAACTACGACCCAGGACACATATAATGAGGCCCATGCTCAGCAACTGGAATAAACGTTCAAATATAATTTGTTAAACATTGCAAGTTTCAAGGCAGGTTGCATACTTTGCCTTGCAAGCATGTGGACTTTTTGTTTCTTCACAAAAAAAAATTGTTGCATAACCAGAAAACAGTTACTTTATGCTCTATGAATTAGGATTGACATACTTCATCTACAAGATAGAAACTATCAAACTACATTTCTGGCAGAAAGGCCTTTGATCCTCTTTTCCCCCTTCTGTTCCTAGCAAAAACCTACTGTTTGAGATGCTGTTGATATTACTATAGCCTTAAAGACTGTTCAAAAATCAAACTTTGAATACACCAAGGCATTTCAGAGAAGGATTACATAGGTTAATTATCACAGAAATTTGGAAGGGACTATTAGGTTATCTAATCTAACCTCCCATGCCAACACACCACTACTTTTCTCATATTTACATATTGTGTCTTTGCTGGTAAATTCCCCCAAAATGCATCTTTCAGAAAGGTCTCCTCCTCCAGTCCTGCTGTGGGCTTTCACTAGTTTGTAAGAGTGGTTAAGATCTTGTTGACACCTCAGCATTATTTCCAGTCTAGTTTCTAAAGAGGGACTTTTTGTTATGTTTACCCATCTAAGGACAGTTTCAGAATTAACATTTTCTCTACAAGTGCTTTTTGTCCTCAACCAAATAATAAAGATACTTTTCAAGTTCTTTGGAACAGAAGCCTAAACTCTTTTAAATGGCTTTAAATGGCTTTTTGAGCATAAATCTTTCAGCTTTTCTATACTTCCTCCTATATTTCAACATCCTGTCAGAAACAGTATGTTTTATTCATATACTTGCAAAATTCATAGTATTTATACAAATTAGGGCTGGGAAGATACTAACTAAATTTGTCCAATTCATCCACTACTTCAAGGCAGGATCACTTGTACATATTCTTGATCCAGATTTATCTGATTTGTTCTTAAAAACTTCCACCAGTGGAGAGTCTATAACCTTTCTAGCCAGTCTATTCCAAACTATTCTTGTCTTTACTACTAGAAAGTAAATCTTGTAACTAAAATACTTCAAATAAGACTTTATTACTGCTGAATAGAATGTAAGGATTTTTTCACAATCTTACTATCTGTTATAGTAATACTTGATTTTTACAACAGCACAGCCCTTCACTCATTTACAGTAGGTTCCAAAGCTCTTTTCTGCAAAATTAATACCCAGCCAGTAGTTTCTCTCTTTGTATTTTTCAGTTTTCTATCCTGATATTTTCTATCCAGCCCTGTAGAGAGGTAAAATTACTCCATTCACATTCACTACTGCCTCTTTTGTACATTTCTAGGTCTCATTAGCTCCTTGAGGTTACAGCCCTAAAACTGAGTTAGTTTCTTTATGATTCACCAGCTCTCCCCAGTGATTAAGTTTTTCAACACCGTATGTAACCTTTCAATAAGGCATATATTACACCTGGAGATGCAAGTTAGTATCCCATAGTGGGCAGCTGTCAAAGCTAGTCAGTGGTACTTTGTCTTAAATGCTGCCAGCATTTATGCATGGTTCAGAATTACTGTATGTGCCTTTCTCAGACTTCTCACATACTCAGATTTCTCACATTTGTGGCCTTATTGAGATCTTAAAATCTTTCCTGATGAAAGGTGCCTACAGCCTTTCTTCAAAAGTCAAAGAGAAAGACTGAATTTAGCAAGACATTAACATACTTAGTGTAGATGTTTTTTACAGCAACCAAGCAATGTAACTGGGAAGGACTTCTGACAGCATTTTTGGAATATAAAAACAATCTGAAAACAGATGGTAAAAATAAATTTACATGCAGAATCTACTCTGATTATTTCATGAGCTAATTAATGATGTCAGATGTCAAGTCAACTTGTGGAAGAATCATATCTGGTTGCTGTATAATATAGCAATATTGCTAGGAGTTGCTCTTAAAAGAGGGATTCATCATCCAGTGTGCAATAAGCCAATCTCACACACAGAGCCCAGGAATTTGTTTATTTTATATTTGTCCAAAGATGGGTACTAGGTGATAAACCCACTAAGCAGGCATGCTGATTCTCAAAACTTTGCACTCCATACATTCTAGCAAAAAAAAAAGAAATCACAGTTCATTTGCTAAGAAGTTATCTAGTTTTCTTATTAATTAGCATTCTGCCTTCCACTGATTGAATGATTCTCTCACTTCTCATGCTAATTAGTTCCATGCTCAGTCTTTCTCTTCTTCTGAGTGGGTGGTTTCTTGAGTCAGTGGTCACGATGCTGACCATCACCCAGAGAGCACAGTGAGCAGCTGCAGCAGGAGGCAGGAGCTGTGCACAGAGCTCTGGATGCTGGAGCCCCACGAAAGAGGCCTAGGGCTGCCAATTCTTTGCATAGCAAAGGGCACAGGACCTGTGCCAGCCAGAGGGGTGGCAGGGTGTGGAATTGTCAGGAAGGATTTTCTATCTTGATAAGTATTTTCCATAAAAGTGAGAAAAGAATAAGGATGGAAATAAAACTTGGTTTACAGGTTTTATTCTGTGTATTAAAGATCAGGTAGTGTAGAAAAAGTAGAGTCCAAAAGAGATTTAACTTAGACTTTACACAGAAAATTAAAATGAAAAGAAAAATGGGAGGGGATTGCCTATAAAGACAAATGTGCTGTAAAGACTTGCTGGCACTGCATATTAAAGGACAGTCTTTTTGCTTCAATTTAGCTTAAAGACTGATAGGAAGGTTATGGCAAAATACCCAATGGAAATGATAGGAGAAAATTATTAAAAAAACCTTTTACTGCCTACTGTGAAAAAAATTAGGGACCCTAGAACTTTTCAAACTGAAGTAATTAATGTATAGAACATGAGCTGAATGGAAGATACCATTGTTATAAATAACGAGTCTAATTTAATAAAAGAATGCCAATTTATTGATAAAATTTTGCAGAATAGAATTTTATGGAAAAAGCCAAAATCAATCAGACAGCATGGACTCCGGGATCAATGCTGGGTGAACCTCAGATCCGACAGTGTACCATATCCCTCCCCGTTCACTAATCCTGCCCTTGCATGGTCCAGTTTTATACAGTTTTTCTTGCTTGAGGCATAAGTTGCCTCAACCCATGGTCCACACTCTTAATGTTTCAAATTCATATTCCTTTTCTTTCCCTTTGCTGGTCTGGTTAATGGTTTTCCGGGCAGTATTGGGACTCCTGATTAGATGTTCGTGCCCACCGGTCTGATGTAGTGTCCTGGGTTGTAGTTTAGGGTGTATTCTATCACCATCTTCAGTTAATGGCCCATCAATGCCTTTTGCATGACTCAGAGATAACTCCCTCCGGGAGTTATCTCTCTCTTTAATGGGCCATTAAGGCTCTCTTCCATGACTCATCATCCCATTGTGAGATGCTCCGCCCATGGGGAAGAGCCAAGCATTCTCACCTGGATATAAGCTGGGATTTGGGACAGTAGAAGCAGCCCTCACCCACTGGATTCCCAGAGGACAGGAGCTACCAGACCTTTCTACAAGATTTCTGTTTCAAGAAGACCACCTCGTCTGGACTGTTTCCATCACCCTGATCAGGTTGTATTCTGACTCTGTCACTGGTTTTTTTTTCTTTTTGTATTTATTTTATTTTATTCTATTTTATTTTCCTTTTCTTCTCATTAAATTTTATTTCTGACTTAGAGCCTCTTACTTGGTTTGTTTTTAAACCACAACATGTAGGTAAGATCCCAATCAGGTGATGATCACTGGGTCGTTGGCAATCCCATCTCAGGAGAGGACCCATCTCCTTCAGGACATTCTTCTTTTATTTTGCAGATGTGGTTCTCCTATTCCTGGAAATGACTTATAGTTCAACCATATTTTTATTTCAAGGAGGCAGAGGAATTTCATACAGTGTATGTTTTATACAGGATATTTATCTAAAAAGAATGAATTAATTCTCCAATGATTATAACACCATTAATAAGTATAAACAAAAGCTTTTTTAAGTGCAATATTCTACATTTACCTAAATGCTTGTTTATAGCCTTAAATTATTGCAATGGAAATACTTTATTTTTTCAAATCATGATCATGATGAATCAAAAAATAAAACCCAATAAAAGTAGTGTGCTCATCTTTGGTAGCGGGTACTGATTTGATGACAACCATCACACATTATCTTCATCATCATCACCTATAGGCAATATTGCTCACTAGATTATGTGACACCACTGTTGCAACACATTCTTACCTCAGCAGTGGGAAGTTCCTGCTGTGGAATCCAAAATTCACACTGATTAGACATGTCCATAGAGAAGGGAATGACTGAGATTTTCTGAACCCAAAGTGCGCCCAAACTGCACATGTTGCCTAAAGGTCAAACAACTGGTAACTAGAAGAAAACACTGAGGGTACTTTGCACTTCCTTCCACCTTCCTCTACACCCTTCTGTCAACACCCAGTTCTGGTTGTATCAGTGACAGGATGCTTGATTAGACCTCTGACTTAACGTAACATTACCTCCTGGTGCTCATATATTTCATAGGTACAGTTACAGCTCGTCAAGAGGGACAAATTTTTCTTGGTTTGTGTTGCAAGTGTTTGCAAGGAGACAAATTTTTGTATACCTATCTAATCATCTTTCTTAGGGTCATCTATATTCCAGCAGTATTAGGCCTGAATTATGAGGGATATTTTCCTTGTAGAAATTCTATAGGGCTTCTGCAGAGATTTTTGGTTTTCTTTTTTTTAATTGTTTTTTTTTTTTCTAAAACTAAAGTTTCTTCAAAAATTAGCTTGACCAGTCACTGCTAAAACTGTTTTTTTCCTTTGAGAAATTGGCAGAGATTAAAGAACATGTTGTTTGAGTATAGTTTGTGTCAGAAAGCTTTCTTTTACTGTAACAGTAAACTGTTGAACATGTAGGGTTTTGCCAGGTTTTGAGTTTGAAAGAACATTTCTGGAAGTGTAAAATTCTTTTCTTTAGCCCTTAAAAAGAACCAAAACCTGATCTCTTCATTATTTGGGTTGTAACTTCAGAAACCTTTTCTATGAAAAATGCCCCTCAAATATTCAGCATTACATATGCATTTTACTGATAATTGTGGTGGATTAAAAAAAAAAAAAAGTTGAATATGTATGTCTTACTTTTAAGTGCTGCTTGGGGCCATTGAGTGGGGCCCAATGCCACACCTTTTCAATAGAGAATTGAAAGGTTGGTTCTTCATCATGTACTGTCAGATCAACATTAACCATTTCATGTTTCTAGCTCATATTAAATAATAGTTTATATCCCAGTGACAGCTGTAGCAAATGCGTTTATGTGAACAAATATTTCAAAGGAATGACTATGCATTATTATTCTGCATTCTAGTTTGAAATGCTGTAACTCGTGTATGTAGCCATAACCCTAGCTCCATACTGACATTAACACTAAAATTTATGCATCATGAATTACCACTGGACTCCGAAAGACTATTCACAGCTAAAAAGCTGAAAGTTCAAATCCTGCAAGTTCTTAGTTTTCTACTTGTTTATGAATTGTCCAATGATAATTCCCACATGACAAAATAAGAGATGAACACTGAGAATTCATCCCTCTCACTCAATATTTAAAAAGTTTCAGAAAAATTTTGAAAAATTGAAAGAAAAATTGATTGGCTAATAATGAATTATATTAACTAGTAAAAAGTCCATTATATGCAGGAATTTTGAGGAAAGCAGATATCCATATTAGATCTAAAAGAATAATTTTACATTGTCTTATTAGCCTAATAGCATAATACGCATGCCATTAATTGAGGAAAAAACTGTGGCTGAGGTGAGGACAACCAAATCCCACAGGAAAAAGATTATTTCTTCGTTTTGTCAAAAGAATGGTTAAAAGGAAAAAAATTATTTTGTGTGTCGGCAGATTTGTAGGCTAGTTCAGTCATATTTTAAAATGTAGTAATTTTTTTTCAGTAAACTTCATAGTCTTTTTAGGCTGTTAAAAAGCAATTTCAGAGAATTCTGCAAGAAAGAGTGAAGAACTGCCAGTAGTTTCTATTGGCAGCAGATCAGAAAAGTCTGGAATTGCTTCAGTGAAGTAGTAAGTGTAAATGCATGTTAGGTAGAGAGAAATATTTCTTCATTCTATTTACCACTTAAAAACTAAATAAAAAACCTTTTGTTTAAAGTGCACATATTGCATCAGTTTGAGAGGAAAAGCTTTAAGTTGGTGAGAATTGAAATACGTCCCTGACTTTCTAACACCTCCTGCTTTTCTGCTGCTAAACAACCTTGTTACTGTGAACTCCTGAGCTGATATTCCTGTGATATCGATATTCTGTCATATTGCATGATACTGCAAGTGAGAGAAATGTAAGGACAACAGTGATTTGATTTAATACAACAATGAAAGTGGGGCATCTTATGATGCAATTTTCCCCGGTCAGTAATAGTTCAATCAAAATACAATTAAAGACTACTTTTAAAAATACATATATGTAGACAATACTTCCATCTGGTAAAGTCAGTAAGGACAATCAAATTACATTATGTTACATAATATTTGCTTTCAAAATAATGTACAGATACTACATTGGATATTATCAGATATTAACTGGCTTTTGAGTCATGTACTGACTTTAACAATAAAAGTATAAAGAGCCTACATGCTGTATTTTAATTTGTTTTGTAAATTTGTATTAATATTAACCAAACCTATTGCAGCAGAGGACAAGTGCTCTAATTTACATTTATATCCAGTCTCCAAGAAAAAGAATTTTTAAATCAACCATATTTATGATGGAGCAATATAACAATGCTGCATCCAATTGGAGCTTTACTAATGGTCTCATTAATTTAGTTGTATGCAGAATGTTCAATTACAGCATTCATAATTTCTCATCTCATCTTGTTCAGCAGATATTTGTGAATTTTATTCTAGTTAGAAGTTATTTTTGTAGATGCTAAAAATAAATTTTAAAAAAACCTCTCTAGGGCTTATTTCAGTCTTGTTCTACTTACAAATTATTTTCTTGCAGAACCATTAAATTGGATAGTTTCTTTTCCCTTTTCACATATGATCATCACTAATACTAACAATTGTCAAGTGATGCACTCAATATACAGTGATCAATGTTGGAATATTTAACATTGCCATTTGTTAATCAACATTATTTTGTGGTTGTTCCAACAGAAAAGAGCAATTTGTTTCTAGATCTTAAAACAAAGAGCATGAAGAGGCTTTTCATTATGATATGGATTTAAAAACCAATGTCAACTTTTTATCAGAACCACACTGAAGAACATGTCTGCTAAAAAAAGGAGCCTTTCTTACTCAAATATTGCATAGAAACAGAACCAAGGAGTTGTAGAATCCCACTACTTTCAGTAGTATAAGGATATGAAGTCATGCATGAAGACTACAGAAGTCACCAGGTTTCTCTAACTTGACCACAGTCTAGAGCAAACATCTGTGCCAGTGACAGGAGTATACACAGTAGAAAAATCTCACTTCCTGGATTGTGACTCACCAAAGGTTTGTCTACAATCCTCTGGCTTCCTTTTCTACCTATAGACCTTAACAGTACCACGGGAGGACCTTCTGCAGGGATTGGCAGACTATTACTGATGGATGTTTTAGTTGTGGCTTTGGTTGCCAAACTCAAATACACAAAGTGATATCTAGTTCATTTTCTGTCTAAGTCATGCTTGATGGAATTTGAAGAAATTATATTTTATTTTCAGAGATGTTCCCATGAAGAGCATTTCATGAAGGAGCCTCTTTTATGTTTTGTTCAATGTTGTTCATTACCTTCAAGTCAATCAAGTGGCTCATCAAAAACTCCCAGGTGAGTGGAAGATTTTATTTATTCCTCACCTAGCAGGTGGCAAATGTGAGAATCTAACTAATTTGTTTCATTGTTCCAGGGAATTTTAGAATGGATGAGTCATTAAGATCAGGAAGCTGGAGCAAGAAATGTTCAAGGGGAGAAAAAGCTTTTTACTCATCACTGAAAACAGCTGACATGATATAAGTTGCATAAGGAAAACCTTTTTGACAATTTTCTTAATAAATAAATATAGTTGACACAATTATTCTGACTGCTCATTCAGCCTTTTGGAGTCAGACTTTGTAGACAGCATGTAGACAGCTTTAAAAAGCTTGGAATCTATCACATCCTCTAAGCTTGCCAATAATGCCAAGCACATATGTTGATGGTGGCAGCACAAAAATCCCAACAACTGGTTTGTTCCATAAACATGCCTTTACTGTCAAACATATGATTTATATTGTTCTAACTGAATAGTTTGAAAATGTAAACTCAAACTTCAAATGTTGTGCTAAGCAAATGTGAGCTTTGCTGAGTGTCACCCTGATCTAAAATTTCTTGTATCCCTCAAGTTTGCCATATCATTTCATCTAATAAATGCCATGTTTTGTATTATAATCCAGCAATGAACAATTGAGAGCCCTGACACAGAGGATCTACCTTATGTATTTATAGTTGTGTAGTTTTTACCAAGATTTAGCCCACTGTTTTTTCTGAAGCAAAGCTACGGTGGTTTGCAATATAATTTTCCCCAGGGTGAACAGAATACTCTTAACACTGTAAATGCAATTACAGGACCAAAAGCAGTATAAGGATACAGTGGTCATCAGTGCCAGTTACCATCTTTCAGAACATGCTCATTTCTATTCTAGTGAACTTTTCTCTCTCGAGCATTTTTGTACAGTAGTTCAATAAGGGCAGGCTTTCTAATGGTTCACACTGTGCTACTCATGCAGCATTCAAGAGAGAACCTTAGTAGTCAATCATGTTAATTCCTGCTGCCTATTTTTTTTTTATGTTAAGCTGATATAAAGTTGATATTCTCCATGTATGCTAATACAGCTCCTTATCCTTGAAATTTTTTAACTTGTTTAAAGTTTACAGACTTTACATTGGAGTTCTGCTTCATTTCCCCTTTTAACCCCCCCTTTTTTTTAATGGCCCTTTCAGCAATATGGTAATATCTCCAGAAGGATATTTGGCCCTTAAAATCCTTTTCATACTCACATTCTTTTTGTAAATACCAGACTAGTTCAGGTAGGAGATTTTTTATTATTATTAAAAAAGTAGAATCAAAGATTAATCTCAAAATTTTTATCATCTAAGTTTATCTTCATCACAATGCATACATCAAACCTGTTCAATGTATCTTTTGAATTGCCTCTATTTTTATATTTTCCACTTTACATCCTCTGCCTGTTTTCATTAGGAAGGAAAACATGAGCAGTATGATAATCTAGTCCAGTCCAAACATTTGGGGACATGACAACACTTTTTTTTTGGAGGTTGAGATCATGGGTAGTAATCCCTAATTTACTATGTGTCTTGTATATATTCCTGTCTTCCATTCCTCCCACATTTAAAGAATAAACAGGACAGATAAAATGGACTGTAACAAGTACACTGTAACAAGTACACTTGAAACTTGTTTTCCCTAACACAAAGGTAAAACGACAGCTTCCATGACCTTCTGGAAAGAGGAGTTTGTGATTTTTATAAGTGTTGTCTGTAACCATGCTGTTTATAAAATTGAAAAGTATGAGCATCTACTAACAGTGGTTACTGCTTGGTTAGTTTCTCACAAGTCTCACTAAAATTATTACAAAATGCCTCAAGTTTCTTTAATCATTCACTCAAAGGTAAATACAGTGTTTTGGGCCTTTTTGAAATCAAAGCATGCCCTACACTTCTTTGGAAGAGAGTCAAATGAGAAACATAACTTTGGGAGTATTTTAAGAGACACTCCACAAAATGAACTTTAAATCTAATCCATTTACATATTTTTTAAGTATCTCAGTCTTTTTGGCTCTTGCGTGAAAACATTCCTTTCTGTATCTGAATACATTTTAAAAAATAACTTCAATACACATTGTCATGTACCATTAGTTTTATATTTCATTAATAACCATCATTTTTTACCAATATTTCAACTAAGAAAAAAAAAAGGGTATTTTTTCACAAATAAGCAAGATAGTTGCAAACTTCTTGGATAACAGCTCTCTACAAACAGGCAATTTGCTAGTACAAGCCTCACTCTCCACTAATTTTACTAATATCCCTGACACACATAGGCTGGTATAACAATAGATGCACTGAATCCTTATTCTTTACCTAGGTTCAGCAAAGTTCACATGATAGGTTCATTTCAGAAATGGAAAAAATATCAAGAGACCACTGGAGCAATTCCTGGGATCAACACATGCTGAGGGATGAACAGACTCAGAGCAGCCCTGCTGAGGAGAACTCAGGAGTGCTGGCGGGTGAGAGTCTGGACATGACCCAGCCATGGGCACTCACAGCCCAGAGCCAAACGTGTCCAGGGCTGCATCCAGAGCACCGTGGGCAGCAGGGCCAGGGAGGGGATTCTGCCCCTCTGCTCCGCCCTGCTGAGACCCACCTGCAGGGCTGCTTCAGCTCTGGGGGCCCAGCACAGGAAGGACAGGGACCTGTTGGAGTGAGTCCAGAAGAAGCCACCAAGTTGACTGGAGGGATGGAATACCTCTCTGAGAAAAGGCTGAGAGAATTTGGGCTGCTCTTCCTGGAAAATAGAAGGCTTTTGAGTAAGCTAATTGTAGATTTACAAAAGAAAAATGGAGAGAAACTATTTACAAGAGGATGTAGTGACACAATAAAGAGGAATGGATTTGAACTGAGAGGAGATTTGGATTATATATTAGGAAGAAATTCTTTACTGTGACAATGGTGTGGCACTGGAACAGGTTTCCCAGAGAAGTTTTAGATATCCCCTCTCTGGAAGTGTCCAAGGCCATATTGACAGAGCTTTGAGCAATTTAGTGTAGTGAAAGGTGTCCCTGGCCATGGCAGGGGCGTTGATTTGTAACTAGATGGTTTTTAATGTCCATTGCAACACCGGCCATTCTGATATATTCGACTCTATGAATATGTGCATACCTTGGCTCATAGTATTTAGATGAAGTAACATACATTGTTACTCATTTAGATCTTATTCTTCTGTTACGTCTTGCACATTTCTATTGATTTACTCTAAAGGTCAATGGAAAGCTTGCTCTGAAAATAGTTCTTTTATATTTCACAAGTATAAAAGACTCCACAGAAAGTCGTTCCCAAAGATAGGATTAGAGCTCTATGTATAGGAAATCTCTTCTGAGCTCATCAGTCTTTTACAAAAGTGGGAAAGAGAATGGGTTGTAGTCTCTCAGCTTTGCTGAGAGGAAGAAGCAGAATAAGTTCTTCACATGGCCTCAACTTCAGAAGTATAGATCAGCACAGTATAATTATATCTCAGTATATAAATTTAACTTACAGCTAGAGTGCCTAATATACCCAGAGTTCACACTATAATGTAAAGCTCTTTCTCTAATCTTACTGCTCTTTTCTATAGCATGAATTAATGTGCCATGAGTCAACAGTCATTGTAACATTCAAGGGGAGAAAATATGTTTAAATCCATTCTGTCTTTCTTTCCAACCCATTTATTACACATCCAACCCTGAAGATGTTTTTAATTAGTTGATAAGAATGGCAAATAATAAACTTCATGAACATTTTATTACAATGTGTTTGAGTATTAATTGTTGCCAATTCATCAACCCTAAAGCACATTAGTTCTCAAAAGATTCATTTTATCTGTTCTATATTTATGAGTACAATCTCATCTTCAAAATATTAGTAAACAAAAATATCTTTTGAATATAAATTTCAGCATTAGTATTTTCTTATCTGAAGCTGACTTTAAATGCTATCCTAGGAAATAGGGCTCCATCCTCAGCCCAGTTCTTTTCAACATCTTCATTAATGACTTGTAGGTAGGACTTCAACGAATACTAAGTAAGTTTGGAAATGACAAATTGTGAGGAGCTGCCAATTTCCTTGATGGCAGAGATGCCTCACAGAGAGACCTTGACATAAGAGATGGGCAATCACCAACTCTGTGAAGTTTAACAAAGGCAAGTTCTGGATTCTGCACCTGGAATGGGGCAACCCTGGATGTATGAACAGACTGAGGAACAAGAGGCTAGAAAGCAGCCGTGCAGAAAGGGACCTGGGGGTCCTGGTCAATGGAAGTTTGAACATGAGTCAGCAGTGCCCTGGCAGCCAGGAGGGACAACCTTGTCCTGGGGTGCATCAGGAACAGCATCACAGCCAGGCAAGGGAGGGGATTGTCCTGCTCTGCTCTCACCTTGAATATTGTGTGCAGTTTTGGGTACCACAGTGTAAGAAGGGTCTAAAGCTATTAGAGAGTGTCCAAAGGATGGCAACAAAGATGGTGAAGGGCCTTGAGGGGAAGTAAGGTGAGGAGTGGCTGAGGGCACTTGGTCTGTTCGGTCTGGAGGAGTCTGAGGGGAGAGCTCATTGCAGTCTGCAGCTTCTTTGTGAGGAGAAGAGGAGAAGCAGGTACTGATCTACTCACTATCATGAACAGTGACAGGACTGACAGTACTAGAGGAAACTGCATGAAGCTGAGTCTGAGGAGGTTTATGTTGAATATCAGGAAAAGGATCTTCACCCAGAGGGTGGCTGGGCACTAGAACAGGATCCCCAGGTGTGGGGAATAATGTAGTCCCATCATGTTTGTGCCATACGCCAACACCCAGGGGAGTGGCTACAGGACCAGTCTGATGGAGTTCAAGAAGCATTGGTAATCCTTGGAGATGGTGTTGTGCAGAGGGAAAAAGGGGTGGGGAGAAACAAAAACTGATGGTGCCTCTGCTACTTTTGGCCTTGGCAATAATGACACATTCACACATAAATAAATAAGTATTAAACTAATGGATTTTCTCTCTGGGACAGAACTGTTTTAAACCCCTAACTCAGGAGTTCAAATAGGAAAACTGATGATGCAATACCATATATAGCACAACACTCTCAGGCACATGGTGTGACTCCAGGGCTGTCCTGTGCAGGGCCAGGATTTGGCCTCGATCTTGATGGGTTCCTTCAAATTCAGTATATTCTATGCTTCTATGCAATATTTTGTTCATTAGTAATCAAGTCAAAATTTTATCCACATGGTTTAACTTGTCTTGGCCTTATTAATTACAATACTAGTAATTCCTTGAGCTCTGTATTTCACCTGAGATTCCATTAGTTCCTTGTCTGGTTCATTTACCAGTGCTATAGACATTAGCCTGTGTTCAATTTGTGATGAAAATATAGATATTTACTCCAGCCTGAAAAGAGAGTCTCAGTGACATTTATGGAAGGAATTACTAATAGGTGTAAATGCATACCAGAACCTAAATACTGCCCAGAAAATATTATGATTTATGGTAATTCAAGAAAAATAGCTTGTTGAAGGAAGCATTTTCTTCAGCTTGAATCGTTCTGTGTTCAAGGAAAATTTGTATATAGCAGAAAACTTTTATAAAATATAATCCACTTTTGGTTCCAACGCAGGGCACAATCAGTGGTTTATATCCACTTGACAGCAAAGCAGAGCACAAGTTCAACAGAGACAATAATGTTCTTCAGGTCTTGTTCATGTCATGTCAAGAGGAAAGAGGGGCTGTTTTGAGTTTGTTTCATATATACAGGATGTAAAAATAGATTTTTCTAGAAAAGAAGTCAGTCATTTCATTTTTTGAATTCCTAGTTTTTAAATGACATATGCTCTTGAATAGTATGGGTGGAATGCCATGGTCACTTATCCTCTATAATGATGAGTTATAGGCTCTCTGCTTAGATATTAAAGAAGAAACAGCCAGTTTTATGCTAACAGGAGTTGCAGATATTATGCAGTTCATAATAGTGTTGGAAATTAAAACAAAAAAGGTAAAAGAAAGATCTTTTAAAATCTTAGCTGATGTCTCCTGGATGTACTGGTCCTTTAGCTCCTCTCTGGTGAACTCAATAAATACTGTGATAAAACAGGTCTTTTGGTTTTGTTTTACTGGGAAGTAACATTTCTTAGCCTACTGGCTGTCACAGACTTTTGACAGGACATCTGCTGCCAAATGGGAAAATAACACTTGTCAGCAGTAGATTAGAAAGCAAGTGAACTTGCAACCTGGCATGTGAAACACCATTTAACCCTTTTCTGCAAAGCTATAAGTGCTCGCCCTGGGAGTGCAATAAGACTAGAGTAGCAAGGGCAGAGAGAGCAACACTCTAAGGCTGACTGAAAAAAAATTTGAAGAATACTTTTTTTAAACAAGAGAAGAGATTGTCTGCTTTATAGAATAAAGGATGATATCCCAAAATGCATAAAAAATTAAGAGAAAATCTATGTTATTGCAAATAGTGATTCTGAAATGTGGGAGAAGCTGAAAGGGTATGATCTACCACTGTAGTGAGGTTAAACCTCTAATAAAGTAATTTACATGTAATGTGCTGTCCCAAAGTAATCTACATGGCCCACGCTGTACTTCAGGCATTTTGTGATCTGCATGGGGACTGACTTTGTAGCATGTGCTTATCTTTATTTGTAAGTCTTGATGCAATATTTTCTTTGGACATAGAGCCAAACCTTACAAAACAATGAGATGGCACTTGGCAAAAAGACTGTACAAAGACTGCACATCTAGAGAGGCAAGGAGTGAGAAGGTTGCTCTATATCTGTGAAGGCCTGAAATCTATGCCTAGCAATAGTTAAACATGTCAAAATCTGGGCCATTAAAAAATGGGGTGACAATCTCTGTCACATCGTCTAAAATAAGTTTTAATTGCAACAGTGGTTGTACTTGGTAGAGAAGAAGTTTGTGCCATCTTACCATTGACACTGACATTTCCACACTTTCTAAATGAGCAATAATTATTACTCTGACCAAAAATATTATGATTTTGGTAATATTTTAATTTACTTTCACTTTTCTTTTTTTTCCCCTAAAACTTTCAAATAAGTTGATTCTTGTACAATTGCTTATTTCAAAATGTGGGGTTTGGGCCATGGAGCATTACAGAAAAGAAAGAAGATAGAAACCAACTCTCAACATGATTTTATTTGTGCTCCAGGGGACATTGAATGACAGTCTTTAAAGAAACAGACTGATTACTTTCTTCCTGCATGAACATTTACGTATGCTTATAGAAAATTCGTCTCTAAAGTATCTTTTTATTTTTCCTTGTAGTGTTTTCAAATCATTCATACTGTTCACAGGGTCCAGAACAGCTGCTTTGTCACCCCAGCCTAGACTGTGCTATATACTTCCCAGATGGTTTCTCAGTTCAGATTTTATAATGGCAAAGACTTTTTGACTTCTAACTAGATCTTTGTAATGCTCCTTAAAGCAGCAGGAAAAGTTAGCAACACAAGTATTTGCTGTCCTGTTATATGAAGACCATTACCACATTTTCCCATAAGACAACAGTACTTTCACAACAAGATAATTTTCTTGAAGTTTATTCACCAAGGAACTGGGTTACTGCCTAACAAAGCCGCTGTTTTGTTGAATAAACATAGTGTTTCCAAAATTACTTTCAGATAGTCATTTAAATAGCTACATTTCAAATATAACCAATCCCTTTTTGATAGCCTTGCTGTTTTAACTGCTTATACAGCTGCCATTAATGCTACATCTACCCTTGAAATACCTTTCTAACATAATACAATTTTTAAATGTTTGCACTCTCATGATCTTCCTTGAGTGAATGGTATTTGCAACCCAGCTCTCTACCTCAGTCCACTTTGTCTTTGGAGGTCATGTACTTTTCAATTACATCAGTGAAAGAGGCTGGGAGCAGAAAGGTCTGATGGCTTCTTGCCCCTCTTTCCTTCAGCAGTGCATGTAGAAGCACTGCAGAAGTTATTCTCCCTGTTGTGCTGTCACACAACGAAAATACAAAGAGTAATAAAAAGTTATCAAGTGTTCTTCCTTCTCTAATCTCATTCATATGTTACCATAAGGGCAGGTCATGGTCTCTTCAGTTCTGGAGAACTCCTGACCACAATTTGTCACATTTGAAAGTATTGTTTCATTTTAAGCCCACAGAGGCTGCTCATAGGCTTCTCTATCATTACGTGTCAGTCTGAGCACTAGCTTTTGTTTCTGTTAGCAATTTCCCTGGCAACCTCTACTAAAAAAAAATTTACTAAGAAGACACTTTCTTCTTCATAATTCTAACTAATATATAAACTATCTAGTACCAAATGATTAAAAAAAACCCTGGTATCTTTGCACATAGCTGTTTGGATGAAGAGATATTTCAAAGTCATCAGAATCAGTGCCCACTAAATGCTCTTTTAGGTTTGAATGAAAAATTAGTTACAATGATGGGTGGCATTTTAGGACAACCATAATCCTTCTAATTTGTGCACAAGCCGCTTAATGACTCCCACATATCTTCCTTTCTGCTAACATTGTATAAGTTCAATTATATCAACATATTAATGTGTCTTTCACTATATTTTCTAAACAGTTCTTATAATAAAAATCTGTCACAGATCACAAAGGAGTGAACAGGAATGTCTCAGTGCACTGCCTCATCTGCATAACAGTAGATAGATTACATATTAACAAGGTTCTTGAGGGCTGGGATAATGATTTTGCATACTAAATAACAATGCCTTGTGTACACTGCTGTATTGTGTACACACTGTATTCCATCCTTATTAGCTATGTCATAAACTAAGTGTAATCTAAGGTAGGTAAAGTTTCTTTAACTTAAAAACTTACTACTGAGAAAATAAAAAGAAATAGAATCTCCAGTTTAACTGATTCTTTTGCATAAAGGTCATCTCACTGAGTACAGAAGCTCATGCAGGGCTTTTGCTTCAGTACAGTGAAAAGTACAAGTGAGGTATGAATTCCTCCATCAAAAAGTCCAGCAACCATTTGCCAGTCTTGTTGATTAATAAGCAGACTTCTTAGGGAGAAGTGGTATCGTTTTTTGGACCAATTGGAATACCTGGAAAAAAAAAGGAAGGAATTCTTAGTAGGTGTCTAAAATATACTCAATTCCAAATAAAGTACATTGGAACAAACACCTCCAATTCCATTTCATTAAGTAAACAGATACTTTCAGAAAATAGGATAGTTAATGGAGGAGAATAGTGGCAAGAGATGATAAAATCCTTGACATTGCAACAAAGAGCTAGAAACAGGCAGTTATTCACTCTGAGACCAAAGTATTTTATGGCCTTTTTTCCTCAAAAAATCTATTTCCCCATCATTTTATTAAAGATATTATCTCCCTCTGGAAATTTACCTCACTTATATCCCTAGACTATTGCAGGTCCAACAGCACTGCACTTCTGATTGATGGCTTAGTACACAGCAGACATATCTGTCATTTGCTCTTTGGCAGATATTAAAAACCAGCAAAACCATAGAAATATCCTCCTGAAGGTGGGCACCAGATAAAACCTAATATAAATCAGAGCTCAGAACCTGAGATATTCCGAAGTATTACAACCTCCTGCTGGAATAATCCTACTCTTCTTCAGCTTCAGGGAAAATAAAACATACCCAGATATTAAACCAAGAGTTATTATCTCAGTACAAAATAAGCTAAGTGGAAGTTTTGGCATACATTGTATGATTATCTGAAATTAGTCTCTAAGGAATTGAATCAGTAAAGAAATTCATTACCTAAATTGGTGCTGAAATAACAAACAGATATACAAATACAAATCTGAGATCAAAAAAATCCTTTGCTTTTGTTCCTTCATTCTGGGAGTCCTTTTTTAATCAATTTATTAGTTAGGGGTTTTTACAAAGAAGGCAGGGCTTGAATGTTTCATTCCCCTGCTGTTGGAATTGGAGCTTATTTACCATTTCCAGGGGAATGTTCTGGTCACTAGACCATGTGTAAAAAAGAATTCCATTATTGCAGACTTTATATCTCTACCTTCTACCTCTACCTTCATATCTTAACCTTCTAGATGAAGGCTGCTACCATAACCTCTCAGACAAAGTAATCTCCTGCTAATCCTAGAAGACATCTTGGATACATTCCTATATTTGAGGTCTGGTTATTCTTTGATTTTAACAATTGCTAGTTAGTGCTATGAAACCTTTCCCTCTTACTTCACCCTTACAACTGCCTTTCATTGGTACAATTTTTTGTACATCTGAAGACCTACAGAAGACTATCAGTCTATAAAAAGTAGCATGCTTTATTCTTTTAGTACATATTTTAAAACAGAGCTTCTATAATTAAAGTTCAAGAGGTGTTTTTAAGCCCTAAGAGATATTCATTGCAGACTGATGCTTTTCTCATTCAAGTCAGCAAGTTTCTATTGATTTTGTTACAGGCCTAGAATAATATGCTAACTCACTATCTGCATCTCCAGTATTGGTATAGATTTTGAATGTGGTATTAGCAGCAGAGAAAAAAGAATGATCAACTAATGCAAGAGATTCATGTTACATTCCTATTAGGTTACATTCCTATTTCCATTTGTCTCATGGAAGACATACCAAAATTTATTCATGGATTCAGGGACTTAAGTATAAGTTATGGCCACTCTTATTCATGGCCCTTGGACACCATGCAAACACACAGGAACCAGAAGATAGAACTATATGAAGAATAAAAGGATTTAAGGAAGCATTCCAAGTAACCAAGCAGAAAAACAACTATGCTAAGATATTCCAGGACCAGATGGAATACCACATTGCTTTGCTAGATGCAATATTAGAAGTCATAGAACTCTACCTCAGTATTGCGACAAAAGCACATTATTCAAAAGGTATCCAGCTTTGGTTTTCTGAGAATCTTCCCATCCTGCAGTGCCTGGTTATAAAGGCAATTTCCATTTCCCAGAAGCAGGCAAGCAAACAAGACAGGAAGAACAAAAACACATAAAAGATTTGTGCGGTTTATTCCATTTTAACACATATATATGATTCATTATGAGCATTGCCCTCCCTATTTAAACTTTCAAAAGCTTCAGATTCTGCCATGAAGCCGCTGAGTTCTACAGAAACCAGATGAATACTGGAATTCCTTTCAGCTGATGTGGATTCTGCAGATTAGTCCAGACTAGTGATATCTGATACAGTCAATCAGTCAAGCTGCTTGAACAATCTGCTCCACTCTATCAGTGCCATATTTTGTCTGTTCCACTCTCATCAGAGGAGAAATTTGTTGCCTTCTCAGTGTAGCCCAAAATGATAATGACTATCATGATTAATTTTAAAAATACTTGCCATACTTTGCACAGTTTGAGTGCATATGTTGATACTCAATATGAAGTAATATGATAGACTTCATCTATATGAAGAGTTTATGATGAGCTATAAGGTAGCTTTACTTCAGTCATTTTCCATGCAGATTCATACAACAAATTTCAAACTGCATACAAACTTATGTGGATATTTCAAAACAGAAAACATTTAGCAGACACAGCAAAAAAGTTTGATGAATTCTTTAAATTCCTAGACATTTCTGTACTGTGCTCAAATCAAAACTAGAGAGGATTTAAAGTATTGACAATCTCTATCCAACATACATTGTTGAGAGGAATATAATCTTTCTCATAGCCCAACCCTATGATGGTACTCAGACTTTTTATATAAAGTTGGTCAAGGAATAGTAAAGAAATGAAGATTTGAAATGTTATGAGTTACCTAGTTCAGTAAGAAACTTTTGACTCTGAAGAAGTAAAAGCAGCTGAAGCAAGATTTTCATGACAAAACATAATGTCTCCCAAATACTCTGACTTGTAAAAAGTGACCATCAAATAACCTATTCAGATAACATAGAAGAGCAGGTGACACTGCATAGTTAAGTTCACAATCTTGTGTTTATAAAATTATCTCATGCAGCTTAAGGAATAATACCAGTGGCAAACAGACACTTATCCTTGTGATTTCAAAAATTAACTTCCATCCATACAACTGTAACAGAAATCCATTTAATGTGAATAGCAATGCTATAATAAAATCCAGAGACCTGTCTAATGCTAGATATAAGTAACTACTCTAAGTTGGTTCATGGTTCATAGTTCATATATTAAAATTAAATACTAAAATATACTTTTAATGTATTGAAATATAATGTAAAGAATTCACTCACTAAATTCTGCCATTCTAGAATTATTAGATCTACCTTTATTAATAATAAATATTAAACAAATAGATTTAAGCCAATGTTTTAAATGAGTTACCGAATAGACTGAATGCTTTTCTAAAATAGTCTTACCGCTGCTGATAGAAGTAAATTCACCTGTCAATTTCATTTTTTATAAATCTGACATCAATTCTATATGATATACCTCCAGCATTATTAGATGCAGCTTTGCTGATTAGAAATTACTGTCTACTATTTCCATAAATTACACATCATTAACAGTGACAGGCAGGCACAAGGAGCTGGTCTATTAAGCACAGGTCTCACATAGGTCTTGTGCTATAAACCAGTGAGGAACTTTCTTTGTAGGAAACTGTATGGCCTTTGATCCCTCTGACATTAAGAGTTTAAATAAATTATAATCCATAATTACCACATCCAAATTTTCAGGAGAGGTGCTAAGGTGAGAGTAATTTAGAGATGCACTAGGCTATTTAAAAAAAAAAAAAAAAAAAAAAAAGTTTTAAAAGCTTTATAATACATGCTTGAAACATCATTTCCTCCATCATTTCTCCCATAGATCTCCAGAAATCCTATCAATAACCTTGCATCCTATGAGGGTAACAGAACTAAGTCCTATATTTTGCATTAAATTAAGCATTTTTATTTAATTTTAAATTAAGTAGACAAAGTTAATAAAGGTGATGATGTTTCATAACATATATTTGCAGCATTGGCCTACTTTTTTTGACATAGCTTATAATATATTACACATAGATTTAGATTTATAATCTAAACTTTAGAATTGCAGCTCATTTTGAGAAAGCATCATTAAAAATTGATATATACAATTATGGTCTTTTCCCTAATGTGTGAAATGCATGACAGAACTGGGCATAACCACCATCTAAAATATCCTCCAAGTTTGATCTACTGTCTAAAATTCATCTCTGAAGGGAGAGGGAGCATCCTCCTGCAGTTGTTTTTCTGAAACATGGAGGAGTAAGTCTTGGTGTTTTCTGTAAAACCCTAAATTTTCTAAGATGTGTTCACCCTTACCAAATCAAAAATGTTCAAGAATTTATATGAAAAGCAGTTAGTTTCATGCAGCTTGATTACAAGTTACCAAAGCCAAAGTAGTTAGCCAGCTGAAACAGATCTTCGAGATATAAAAGACTAAACGATGTAAAATGAAATTTTAAGTTAATCAGAAGTTCTCAGAAGAATGGAGAAAACTTATGGCAGTTTAGTTCTTGGTTGTTGCTGCTTACATGAAGATTGTTAATTTAAGAATTCAATATTCTGCATGGATTTTGTAGCATTTTGTATTTACTTTCTCCTCACTGTTGCAAAGGGGCAAATAATAAACACTTCTATTCCCTGTGGATCATTTCATCAGAGTAATTTACTGCTCTTTATCTTAATTAAAATTGAAGTAGAATTTCTTTCTATTTCTAATTAATTTTGAAAGAATATTTCTGCAATTATAAAACTAAGAAATTAAGGTCATATTCTTTCCTATGATACTAAATTTTATCAGTGTGATTTTAGATTCATATTTCTGGACTGTATGTAAACAAATCTGAAACCCCAAAGAATACTTTTGTACTTGCAACATTAGAGTTATCAGCTTTATCAATGTTTTGTAAAGACACACAAAATCCAGTGTGAACATAACTCTCATTCCTGGTTCTTTCATTTCCTCTCTTAATCTCTTACTGCTTCCAGTTTGGAGTAGAATCAATAGTTTTTAACCATAATTTCTTAAATTTCTCCATGTAATAAACAGATAAATATATGCTTTCTTGCTTTCCAACTTAGGAAAAAGAAAATGTAAGAATAATACATGTAAAAAGATTATTAAAGTCATTACAATTTAAATTAATTGTGCAAGCTGAATAGAATAATAGTGGTTTATGGTACTGAAAAGGAAAAGTATGGATGGAAAATAGCTGAATTGACCATACCTATAGGTGAATTTTTGCATTCAATTAAGAACACTGTAGAAACGTAGGAGTTGTCCGTGGGAGAAAATAAAGCTATTTTCCCTAGTAAAACACAATTAATGGCCTTATACCTTAGAATAAAGTTTAGCTAATATATAAAAATTTGCATTGCCTTGGAATTTTCTCTATAGACGTCAAATTTAACTTAAGATTTTTTCTGGTTTTTCTTTGATGTACCTCTAGGATACCTAAAATTGTTTAAAAAAATATTTTGTGGTGTTTGTATGTTTACATGGTTTTTCTGACCTTTGTCTAAAACATAAACAGAACAGTTCAGAATTCTGTCCATCAGCCAATTTTCTGAATTACCAGTAGCTTTTTATTGAGTTGTGACTCTTGAAGACTCAAATCAGGACATTAATGTGTGTGGTCATTGGTCTCTTTGGACATTACATCTTAATAAAAAGCTATTTACTTAAATTAGTTTTCTCACTCTTTTTATTAATATTACAAAATTACAAGCAGGAAAAGGGAAAGCTTTTAACTCTGCTTTGCAGGAAGTAGAATGAAATTTGTTCACTTAGGATCTGGAGTAATTGATTGACTCACATAAAACCTTACCAGACTAATTGTAACACTAGGGAAAGATGGCCTGTTAAAGTTTTTCACATTTTTCAAAGATGTCAGCTAAACTTTAAAGGGAGGAGTATGTGATGGTGTATCATTACAATACCATGGCAAATTAGATACAGATGATGCATTGTTATGCCCTGCTCTAGCAAAAAGATATCAGTCTAACATTCACCATTTCCACACTGGCATTGTTTCAGGAAAAAAGTCGTTCTTCTCAAACAGGTATCAAAATTAATTTTAGCATAATTCTCACTTCTCAAAAAGTCATGAAAGAATTTTGTGGATTTTATCAGTGACTAAGAGTTCTTCTAAGGGTTGTACTGGATCAATAATAGTTAAGAGCTTGTCAGAATAGCAGGCTGCTCTTTTTCACATAAACAACTTTTATTTTCTTCTCTTCGAAACAAAACACCCAGTTTTACTGTAAAAACAACTTTATATTTGAAGATTTAAATTGATTCCATTTTAACAATTGAAAGTAACTGACCAAATGTGAGGCAAAACTTAACACCTGATGGAAGACCTCAATGACTAGGGCTTTTTTATTCTCAATTTACTTTTTTTTATAGACTTTATATGAGAAATTATTTCCATATCTTGAAAACCTTTATTCAGAAATAATGTTTCCACCCTGACCACCCACTCTTTGCTCTAAGCAATTATTCCATGCCAATGTGACTAGCATAAACTGGAATGACACATGTATTTTGCATCCACTGAAAGTGTACATATTTTCTGGAAAAGTTCAAGAGCACTCTTAAAAAAAAAAAAAAAATCACAGTATTTTGTTCCAATATGGCAGTGATACAGGATTAGGTTTACTACAGATTTCTGTATATATGGTGCCTGCAAAATTTAGGATGAAAATTAATCTTCTCTCTCTATAATTCAAAAGTCTGTACCAAAAGTTTCTTCCAGTGACAAGTTCTACAGTCGAACTTCCAAAATGTAGTGTGAGTAAGAAAATGTACCTGATCTTGTATAAATACATAGATCAGAATTATTCTGATTACAAATCTTATGTAACACAAAAAAAATCCCATTTTTTAAGAGTTCGGTCCATTAGGAAATAAAAAAATCAGAAAGTTGTGATCATGATGAAGGTGGATTTACATGAAGACATCACAAACACATTTTCTCCACTGTGAAGGATTTAATAGTTTCCTACGATGCAGTCAAATGTTGGGACATCATTATCCAGCAAATCTCATAGGAAATTTTTCTGACTTGATATGATGTCTCAGAATACAATTTTGCTGCTATAATTTTGCAATGCTACATACTAAAAGCTACTTTTTTTTTTTTTTTTGCAAGCCACAAAAGCTGCTTTCAATGCAATATCACAAAAGTGACCTTAATTATACAAACTAGCATGAACACAGAAAATGTAGGTGTTTACTTGACTCTGGAGAGTGATAAACTAACAATTAAATTTTAATTACCTTGTGTCATGCTGTGTGTGACTCAAAATAATGCATACAGTGCACTAAATACCTTCCAAACTACTCTTTCTAGATCTGACCTTAACTTGTAATGAAATTCTGATCAATATATGGCACTACAACCAGACATATAGTGCAACAGAATATTCATCCATATTCTACTAAAAGAACACTTGAATTTCTTAATAGTTCTTCTCAATGTGGAATCTTTACAACTAATGGATCTATAAATTTACAGAGCTGAAATAAATGCTATTAAAATAACAATTTGAACAGCTAAGATTAATCTCATGGCCAGGAAATGCAAATCAGAAGAGAAGTATTAGATAAACAATAAGAGTAATTTTGTTTGTAACAAAGCTAAAGTTTAATAGTCAGCAACCTAGTCTAATTTTCAATTACCTTGGCTATGAACACCTGTCACTGAAGACCTTTTTTGCCTTTTTAGATAGGTAGCAAAGGTAAAAACTAAGTTTTACATGCTTATAGAATATTTAAGGCCTTTCAAAAGTCGAGTCATAATTGCACTATGTTACACTCAGTGGTGAGGCTTCACCTCATACAAGGTGAGAGGAAGCAAATTCTGCAACCCTGATGCAAAGCAAACTGAAATCAATAAAATCTGTCTATTAATGATGATGAGCTTCATCTGATTCAGTAGTACCAGGCACTCTCTGTAGGTCACCATTGGCACTTTTCTAAACCTTGTACAAATATTGATGGCAGTTTTTCCTGTTTGGTTAGATTGCTTAAGGTCAAAGGAAATGCAGATCATTGTTGTTCTGAGGCATTTGATATTATTATGATTACGGAAAAAACAACAAAATTGCGTTACATTTTCATCAAATTTCTTAATTTCCATCAAACCCATAATTCTATGTATACTTTTAGTAAGAAATATTTAGGATTGAAGAGTTAGGCAGAACAATTTAAGCAGGCAACTTTTGTGTGATTACTTCCACAGTTCCAGTGATGGACTTCCTCTTTGTACTTAGGATATTTCATGCTGATTTTTTTTTTTTTTTGAGAAAGGTCAGCATATCTAAGACCGAAAACATCTCTGTAACAAGTATGTAAGAGCACTAAAATAATTAAAATTGCTAAAAAAAAAAAAAAAGTTAATTTTTCTGTGAGGAACATCACAATAAATTCCTATTGTTTTTCACCTAAGATCTCAAAGATATATATGTGCTTATTCACAATTTTTTATTTTTCTGAGCACATATATTTCAATTATTAAATTAAATTTCTTTATTTTACATGATCAAAACTCCTATGCAGCTACTCTTGTTTGTGACTGGAGCAATTTAAGAAATTCAGAGTGGTTCAAGATGTTTGCACCTGGGTTGCTGGTCTCAACTGGATTTTCCCAACTCCCAGCTGCTTGTAGAAAATGTGTGTCATTCTTCCAATTCTTTTTGATGTGAAAAAGAATAGGTTCCTTTAAAGTTGTCATGACTTAAGGACATCTACTTTACCTACTTTTTCAATAAGAATTGAAAAAGAACATTCTTTTTTCAGGAAAATACACCTTAGCATAGAATGCAAAAATCTCCCCCTAAGAGAGGTGGTTTAACCAAATAAAATAAAATGGAAAGTACCCGTTTGAACACCTCCTTCTTTGATTTATCATAGTACAGCACAGGCATATTCCTGATATATGTAGCTGAATGGAAATAAGCATTCTCCAAGTTATATGATTCCATCGGGGATTTTGTTTGTTTTCCTCTTCTCCACAGTAAATTACTTTTTTTTACCAGAATCACCTAAGCAAAAGTTAAACCATGTGGGTACCAAATTCCCCACTGTCTGCTGTCAAGACAAACAATATTTCATATGAACTTAAGATTTATGGCTAAAAATTATAATGCATCATAGTAGTCATAAATAAAGCAAAAATTTTCAGTGTTTTAGTTTTATTACCTTCTTATAGTACTAAATTTTCTCTTGATTTAAAACAAAAAAGAAAAATAAAGTCACACAGAAATTTTGATTTTTATTTAGCCCTGTGAAATTAACTTTGTTCTAGGTGACTGAATTTCTTTTTCTTGCAGATGTTTCATTCATAAGAACAGACTCAGATGAACAGCCTTAAAAACAACCATTTTGTTTATTCCAGGTTTTGGAAAAGATTGAACAAATGAGCTTTAAAGTAATGTTTGCCATGCCTTGGGGAATATGTGAATTTTCTGTTTCGAGTAAAGTATCTGTTTTACATATATTTCTTTTCTTTTCCTTGTTTTTGTCTGCAAAGCTTCTGCTTTCTGTAGTTTCAAAGAATTGTTTGTGAATTCATCCATACGACTACCTCTCAAATCTGGGGAAGATTTATTTAAACCCTAAACAATTCTTTCCTAAATTAAAGGTATGAATTTTGAGAAGAATCTCTTTAAAGCACACTTCCAGGCAGAAATGTTTATTACTTTAGCTGATGGCACTGAAACTCAGAATTACAGATGAGATGAAAACTAACAACAGTCTGGTTTTTGAAGACAAAATACAAGAGGAAATTATTTTGAGGAAAATACAGATCATCTGAAAAGAAGTTGTGCAGAACATAAATACTTGGTGAATATGAAACATAAACTTCCTCTCCTACTCAGTGTCATTGCTGACAATTATTTTCTCGGCTTGAAACACCAGTAATGCTGACTCCTTTAAAGCCAATGAAGCCTGCTGTTTTTCCCATTTTTATATATCACCCAGTGTAGTAATCACCATGTTTCAAAGGGGGAATAAACTAATATGAAATTAGAGAACTCTCTTAGGAAATACTTCATTTGGTACAGTAATAAGATCCTTCATGCTGCTTCACTGAACATATCTATAATAGAAAGTTAAATATAAAGACCCTTTTTCCCATCTCTTCTCACTATAAGTTTTTTGTCTATGCATCCTGCATTCATGAAATCTAATGACAGGTATTTAAATAGCGAAAGCATTTTTGAAGAATATTTCTTGTACGGACTAGAAATATGACAGCATTATTATCAATTTAATTTAGATTATTAAAGATATAAAATGTAAATGTGACCAGGAAAACAATGTGTCTTCCAAAGAAGACTTACTAATAACAGATACAAAAGGTTCAGCAGGCATCTTGAAGAAAAATGGTGAGCATGATTCCTATATTTCCTCGGACAAAGATTCCAAGGAAAGTTTCCATTTCCAAAAGCTTTTTATGCATTCTACCTTGCAGAAATGCTGATTACCATATAAATTTTCCACTGGTTAGGCTGGACACCATAGCTCTAGCAGCCAGGTTTGTGATTTGATGAAGATGGGGCCTGCAGGTAAGGTACTTGATTTAGAAGAATCCTGTCTCCCACCTTTAAGGAAAGTGCTCTATGGAGAAGGGGTTTTCTTGGTGTGTATAGTTCAGAAAGAGCAGAAAGGAATCCAGGGTCAGGCAAAACTGAAGACACTTTCTACTTATAACTTTCTCTGTGAGTCACTGCAATTGGCATCTTGCTCAGAGCTTTAATCCTGCACTTTCTAAGCATTTAACATTCCCTTAGTACTGCATTGTCAATGATTTCAGAGGTTATAGATCTGTTTCATTCAGCCTTTATTGATTGGCACTGAAACACTTTACTTTTGATTGCAACATGAATTACAATGCTTAATTTATCCTAAGTATGGTCTTGTGAGCTAAGCAGGGAAATGCTACTTTCTCTTTTACAGATGGGAACTGAAATGGAGCACATATGGAGTCCACTTCTTCAAACATACTTGAGGGAATTTATCCACCATGGACATACTCAATTTCAGCAGAGGCTGTCATATCTTGAAGCATAAGCATCTTGGTCTCATGCAGCATTGAAAGTTTTGCTAGCTGATCAGAAATCATTAAATTGCAAGCCACATGGAAAAGTCTTCCAGGGTGTCCCCTGCATGGCAATTGACAAAGAAATAATGAAAGTTTCTTCTCCAAATCATGTAGAGCTTGGCTTTGGAGGTAAGTCCCATATATCATAGCCATTATAGCTGATCAGGGAATAACACCTGTTCTACTCTGCTCTGGCTTCACACATGGGAGAGACAAGTGAAGACTCAGAAAACCAGGATGGTACACAGATGGAAGCTTCTGACTGGCCATGAGCAGATGCCTCCTCTCTCCAGTCAGTCTCTTAAATCTCCCTGATTCTTTTCTTTTTAATGAGTGCTTAGCTAACTGACAGTTCCCTATCTCCCTGAAGGCTATGCTTCCCTTTGGTGGAACATTAACTATGTATTATCTGGAACCCAGGTGTTCAACTCAGAAAGGAGAATTTTAGTAGACCATTTTGCTTTCCCTTCTGCCATATCTCTTCCTTCAGTTCTCAGCAATTAAAATAGTAACAAATGAATTCCTGGATCTGAATGTTTTCTTCTGCAGATACAAAGACAATGTTTATTTTTTACCCCACAAAATTCAGGCAAGGGAGAAAGAGGAGGCAAAGGGAAGAAACAGCTTTCTGCATCTCTATCTTCTTCAAAGGTTTGTAAAATTTGAGTTAGCACATGATTTTTCAGAGATTTTGGAATTTCTGTGCTATTTATAAGGATATCTAATAGCCAAAATGAATACAAAAATATGTAATAAATAAATTATTCTGATCCAAAGGTCCTGTTCCAACAATGGCATTCTCACTAATTTTAGAATCATATAGTCTTTGTAAAATATATGCTGAGGCACACATAATATGGGTTAGGAGGCTATAGAAAGTCTAGTTAGTTCTTCATATTTTTAATGTCAGCATTTCCAGATAAGCCTGAGAGAGGCCATAGATCTTGTGTTATTTTTTGTACCTTTAAAATATGTTAAGTTTTGTGAAGCATATAGTACAGAATAATGTTACAAAATTATCAGAACCAAACTATTGGGTTAACTTAATGCAAATGCTTTAGGAGTCATTAAATAGTTTCTGAATTTAGCCAAACACCAGTTCCCAAAATCATATATTTCCTGTCTTTCACTTTTAAATATTGAAACAGTTAGCATAATTATTGTCCTCACTGCAATGAGAACTAAATCTTAATTATTAATTAAATTTGATTTGTTAAATTGAATATTGTGTCACTAGGGAAATAAATCATTATGGCAACAAAATAACTTATCTGAAGAACTGCACCTTTGTAAATAAAATTGATTATTTTAACTAGTATGATTTAAAAGTGAAGCAAAGAGTTTGTATGCAAAATAGGGTAAACAGACCTTACTTGCTTCAAACAACATATTGACATCTTTAAATGTGTAATTTAGTTCCAAAAGTAATACAATTTTAACACTTTTTTCAACACAATATTATTATGTCTGTAGTGAAAGGAATTTTAATAGTTTATTGTGCCCCTTAGATATCTACCATGGAGTAGTTTATCTGAAAGAAGCGACATAAATTTCCTTTTGCACTCAGGACTCTGAAGTACTGACTTTGAATGACATTTTCTTCAGCTCCTTTCAGAGATGACACACACTGTCACTGTTAGATGAAGCCTTAGTACGTTGCCTAAGAGTAAGTCTTAGGGCTATAGGTCATGCAGCAATCCTGCTGTTGTAAATTACGATATCTCTTGTATTAGACGGATTCCTTGCTTGTCAGAAATTATTCTTGTCACTCGGCTAAGATGCAGTTGGAATGAAAGTGATAGTGTAACATATGGTCTTTGCTCTAGCATGGCAGACACATATTCACTCTCTCAGAGTCTATTAATCAGCTCTTGATGCAGTGCCCTAAACTTGCTAACCTCACTCCTGCATTTTGCAGTAGAAAAAACACTCAACCATAGTCTTTAAAGAAAGTTGTACATTTTATTGTACATTTCATGGAAGCACACTATCCTACAGTTTCTAATTTTAGCTTATTTTGATGGGCTAACCATCATCTGGTGACCACAAGAATATAATACTACAACTAAAGTTTTATCAGGAATGGATATTTTCGTAGTAATAATTGATTTTTTTATAATGAAATTTCCAAAAGAATTATGCTAGATAAATTCTATATAAGGGAAAGGAACCAAAAATATGCAGCAGTTATTTTCCTTCAATCTTGTTATTTATTTTAGCAGTTATTTAAAAGTATAAGTTATTAAAGATCTTAGAAGGACATATCAGCAGACAGCACCATTACTTGGATACACAGTCTGTGGCCAAATATACGCCTGTAGGCATACCAAACATATTTGTACTGCAAATGTATTAAAATAAATAAAAATTATTTTAAGACAATATTTTTACTTCATTTGCCTAAAAACTAAATTCTGAATCTGAATAAATAACCAGGAAAAAAACCCCTTAGAGTAAACAATGAGATTGACTCTGTCCATAACAAAAGAATAAAAACATTCTGTCTAATCTGTACAAAAATGAATTATACCCAACCTTTTACAGCTACATTAAAAGTTTTATGAAATCAAAGTGAATCCTGTAGAAGGATATCCATTCTGAAAACCACAATATAAGAGCCAGATTTCTGTAGGTTCAGTACCTCACAAAACAACACTAGCTAACAAAAGTCACCTTACAAAACCAGTCTGCTTTAAGGAATGTGCCAAATCATTTATTCTCAGTCAATGGTTTTTGTTGAGGTTTTATACTGTATTTAGCCATTAGGTTTGATTTGATACAGCACTGGAGTGTGTAGTAATTCTACAAGTAAAGTAAGTGATAGGAGCAGCAAACCAAGTGCTTGTATTTGCCTTAATTTTGGTTAGACAGTCAGACTATGCGTATGTTGACACCTGGATAATTGACTGGCATGTAGAATTTTGTTCTTGTTTTATACTGGATTGGGTCCTTCAATAATAATGAGTAGCAAGCTTTTCTGATGTATTTGTTTGAGGAGATATTTTGTTATCATTTTCACAGAAAAGCAAGTAGACTCTTTTTTATGCCTTCTTAGCTGAAGATAACCATGCATACAATTCCTTTTAAGACTGTATGTGTGTAAAAAAAGTAATTTAGGATTGGATGTGCAAAAACTACATCCACATTCCTTTACAGAACCCTCTTACAATATTTTCTGCTATAAGGTGAAGCAGTAAATAAAGACTCAGATGTGGCAAAGTAGAAAAGACATGGTACACAAGACACAAGCAATGCATACTGCAGGTCAGGGAGTACACCTAGTCATTTTTTACTGGAGGTCTTCGGAAGGACTCAACACCACTGGCATCTTTTGTTTTGATTGTCCAGAAAGTGAATATTTTATAGCACGTCTCTTGTAGGCATGTAATATTTGCCTGAAGTAGTGCAGGAGTTCAAAAGTGCAGATCAGATGGTAGGATTCTTCTTATAAAGCATGGAATAAATTCATGGCTTAATAAATGACTGAAAGCCTGAGCCAGTGAAAGCCTGAGAAGAAGTGATTGGCCATTTGCTGGATTTATGCATAGCTGGGAGACGCCTAAATGATGCAGCAGGACATACTGAGTAAAGGATACCTCTCAACATTCATCTTATGGAAATACATTTAACTTTTATGAAGTAGAGGCTAGCTGATGTAACAGGCACCAGTACAGTGGCACCAAGATGCTTCTTCTGTCTGGATGTAAACTTGCTATTGAGGGGCAGCAGTTCCCCACCACTTCCACTCTAGTGCTCTTGACTAAAAAAAAAAACAGGTTTAGCTCTTAGGGTTTATTGACCTGTTTCAGCTACACAAACTAAGCACAAGGTTGCCTGACTGGTAACCTATCACAACCCTGGACACAAAATTTGGATTATCTGGGTGTTGTTCTTCACATTCTTGTATCGTTTGTTCTCAGTGGCAGTCTTCTCCCAGATAAACAGCCTATCTCTAAATACTTGTCCGTACTGGATTTATGATATACATATCCACACATAGCATAATGATATGGTGTCAGCCATATATGGTATTAATGTTATGGATAAACAGTGCTGTTGGTTTTACTGTTCTGTGCTCCCCTCAAGGTTCTCAATGCTACCCTCCAACAGCCCATGGAATTTAGCTGCTTCTCACATAATTCCTTTATAGCCTTTGAGATCTACCCAACTTTTCTCAAGTTGTCTGGAACTTTTGTCAGCAATTTCTCATGTAATATCTAGTAATCTTCCACAGTTAGCTTAACCTCAAGCCAGGGTATAGGTAATGGCCCACTCATTTGCCTGTGGCTCTAACATTAAACCTAGAGGTCAGGAAGGTACCTTTTCCAGTGAAGAATCATTATCAAAATCTTTTCTCAAATATATTGCAATTACCAGGCTTTTTCCTTTCCCTGTAACAGGGAAAGAAGTGGCAGCAGGACCCCAGTAACACAGTGATTGTTCTATAGCTCCTCAGTAAACAGAAGTTTTGCATGAAGACACTTAACCATAAAAGATTCATCCTCCCCAGTCACGCTTTCACAAAAAAACTATGTGTTATTTTGCTGTCCTCAATCTTTTCTGTTGAGTCGCTTTTTATGTGTGGTACTTAAATTTTCTTTGGACCAATTACTGGAGCCCGAGTCTCACTGATGGGTAAATGAGCTAATACTGGAGGCGTTTTTCTCTTTCTTCAGTGAAGAATAAAACTCGTGAATCTCATGGGCCTGCTGTGAACAAAGCAACTTGTCATTTTTTTTCAGGTAATGTTAGGGATGAGTAATGCACTGATATAAATACACTTAGAAAGTATAAGAAGGTAGAGAGAATATTGTAGCTACAGAAAGACATTTTGCAGCAAGACCAAAGCTATAGTTCTCATTATTGGGTGGTTATATAGTTAAAAGCTGCAGCACAGAAAGATTAAAGATCAAGAGACAAGTGTTGCTGAAGATACTCAGAGTACTTAGAGAAATTTAGACAGTTTCTAATTCAACCTTTTTTCTTTCTTCCTCTTAAATATTTCCCTAGAAGATCCTCATCCAACAGTAATTAGGCTACTCAGGTTAATTAATCTCAGAAAGTTCAGTAGCATAATCCAGGAGACCATAGACGTTGACATAAACTTAATCATCTCTATTGTCAAGTTGCTCTTGCATGACACACAATGAACTGTAAACACTATACACTGAATTATGATTTGTTTCATAATTTACATGTAAGTCATGCCTATGAACAGCACTTTATCTTTTTAATACTACTCTGTATAAGGGAAGTTTAGATTGCAGCAATCATTTGCATACCTTTTTGAAGAAAATTGCTACTAGAGATGAATTACAGAAAACTTTAAAAATAAGTCTCTTACATATTTCTTTTGTGTTTCTTTCCCCTTTTTCTTTATTTCTAAGACAGTTAATCTTTTTTTTACTATTCTGTTCATACTTTTCTGAAGTTCAAGGTTTTTTACTACTCTTTTCCCCTCACAAGATATCAATTATGATGAAATAAATTAGTTTATCTTAAAATTAAATTAAATATTGACATAAATGAAATAACGCATTAATGAATTGAATCCAGTGTACTAAGGATAAGGGATTAGAAAATATTTCTTAAATAACTGTTTCCTGCATCACTTCTGCTACTCCATTTTTTGCTTTAACTCCATTTGTAATGCAGTTTATTTTATAACATAAAAAAATCTCTAGAATATATACTATGTATCACAAGGTTAGAGTATTCATCTGGAAGATAAAAGGTTAATGTTGGTCTAGAGAAGTTAGAGTTGATTGCATTCACTCACCAGCATTGCAAGGAAAAACAATTGCAACGCATGCAGATGATCTTATACCTTGTTTTTTACAGAAATCTGGTAATTTCTACAGAGCATTATTGCACAAATTCCCTGATACATCATAGAAAAAGTGGCATCCAATTAAAAAAACACAAACTGTGCACATGTTTACAAAGAGAACATCAAAATTATAGTAGACTATTAGAAAATAGTAATTCAGACCTTAGTGGCATTCTTGCAACTTTACCACGATGCCATAAAAAACTGACTAAAAGTAATTTTTCTTATTATTTTTGAGCATGTCTTGTATACACCAAGATTGTATCAAAACTGAGTGCAATACTCACTTTGTTTAAAAGAAGACTACTTCACAGTTCAAGTTTAGGTTTCTGAATTGAAGATATCCCTCTCACCTTTAAAATTGTAAACTTATTTGAATTAATTTAATACTCTTCAATAATCACTTTCATGAATTTCATTGAGCAGAAAATCTACAAAAGACAGAGGCCAGAACTGGTACAAAGAGTTCAATAAAGACACAAATACTGTTGCACCTTAGTAATCTATTTTGCTCAGACAGAAAAAAAACTGTGGTTCAACAGAGCTGCTTTAAAGATTGGTCTAAGAACAAACTAGACTAATTAGAAAGGGTCAAAAAAGATGTTCTGGATTTGTTCAAATGAAGAAAGAAAACTTTAAAAGTCAGTCTCAGTAAATTCACACCTTTCAGATGATGCACAAGGGATGCATCAAGATAGAACCTCAGACTGTCAGAGATCATGCTCACAATATGGGAAAACAAATAATATCCTCAAGTATAAATGACTTTTGTTTGGTTTGACTACCTACAGACTCCACCTAAAACCCCACTGAAACTTGTGATATGGACTTCCTGTGGTGCAAAAACATCCTCCTCCGGCTGTGATCCAAACAAAGGATTCTTTGGAAACATTTCCCCCACCAGGTTCATGGCTTAGCAGGACGTCCTACAGCATGGAGTATCCCATTAGTCCTTTAGGTCCATCTGCCCTGCCTGTGTCCCCTGCAGCCTCTTGCCCACCCCCAGGGCTACTGGCTGAGGGGGCAGTGTGAGAAACAGAAGAGGCTTTGACATTGTGTAAGCACTACTCACCAACAATTAAAACACTGATGAGCTACCAATATGGTTTAGGTCACAAATTTAGACCATAGAACCATATAGACTGTTATGGAAAAAATAACATCCCATATTTACTACACCAGGATATCCTCTTATATGGGTACAGCAGAACTTGCTGCTGCTTTTGTGCCAGAGTGACCACCGGTGAGATAAAAACAAAATATACTTAGTCTGTTTCGAACTGTTAACTACTGATAATTGCAGTAACTGGCAGGCAAACGTCACTACTTTAAAAATAAAAATCCCAAGATTATTATTTATTGCAGGAGCACAATTTTATGCCTATAATTCTTCAACAATGAAAAATAAGACATTTTTTTCCTAGCATATTGCATGAAAATTCAGTATTTCTGACAGGAACCAATTTTACATAGAACCTCTAACATATTTGATACATGTTTCAGTAGTAAAGAAGTTGCAAGGTGATTTGAGTTGCAGTAAAAATAAAAAATGAATTTTCAATACTCTAATGAGTTGAAGCTTACATTTCAGGAGTTAAAAACCATAGTTCTTTTGCAGCTACTGTACTTTCCTTGTGAAATAATGTACTTCTATATGATGAACTTGAAGATTGTATAAGAAAAAATAACACTTCAAGAAAATCAATAATTTATATAACTACTAGAAATATGATCTCTCAAATGCCCACAATAAAACTTAATTGGGAGACATTGCTTTCACATTACAAACTTTCAGTTCTAGATAGTGATACTAAAGTAAAAAACTACAGTTGAGAAGATGACATTTTCTGATGTAGACTGATGTTAAAAACAGTGCAATTAATTCATTTTTATATACATTAATTTGTTAAATATATAAGTTAAATGCTTTCCCCTATAATGCTTGAAACCAGGGGGAAAGAAACTTTTTAAATTAAAGATGTGATCATAGTTTGGCCATTTTCAATCTAGATATACTAAATTGAGAAAAAGGTTTCTGGTTAGAAATATTGTCATTCCTGTGTCTTGTTTAAACAAGTGTAAACACGTGGGAAGAACATACATGGAGTTCAACCAGTAGAAAAGAGAAGACTGGAATAGAATTGCATTTGAATGTCATTCATAGAATAGAGCTGGACATTCTAAACAAACTGCATTGCATTTTTCTCACTGTACCATAAGATAGTGTGTAAGAGACAGTATTTCCTCTCTCTGTAAAATCATGGCAAAACTAGAAAAGACAAGATAAAAAATGAAACTCAGAAAGAGAACAATCATAACAAGAGATGACTTACATGAAATGTATATGTAAGGCCTCAGAAAACCTCTCAACAAGACTTTTAAGAGGGCTTATGATTGGTCACATACTCTCAGTTAGATGCATAAGAGAAATACTGATAAGATATTCTCAAGTGCTCAAAACAATAAAAACTTTGCTTACAAACTCAGAAAATCAAAGATCTTTGGTAAAACTGCTGTTTAAAGCAGCATTCAATCAACATAAAATACTTCCCAAAGTATTAACTTAGCGCATTCAACTCAGCAATTCCTAAGCCCATTCAATTTTAAGTTACTCAAAAATTCCAAGAGGGAATTTGAAGAAGAAAGAGAAAAAGACAGAAAAGACATAGAAAAGAACAAACATAACTACCACTCCTGGTTCCAGCCGTGCTCAACTGCTGGAAGAGGAGTTCTGCAGATCAAGATGTGCTCCCCTTGTTTTCCACTTTAAACATCCCTTGGCCCTCCTGGGCCCATCTCCTGTGTGGGACTTGCAGTCATCTCCCCCTTAGGAGCTGGGTTGAGTCTCCAGATGTGGGGTGCTTCCAGTGTGCTGGTGACAGGCAGCCACTGGGGGCTGGGATACCAGCCCAGAGGAGGAAGGTGTATGGGGCAGTGCTCTGCCTCACCAAAAGCAAGGCCTGATCTGCCTCTTCCCCCATACACCAGATGAAGAAATCTTTGGAGCCAGCAATCCCTCCAGTCTCTCACAGTATGACAGATTGTATAGCACTGCTCAAAAGTAATAATAATTTGCTTACTTCCAGCAGTAAAGGGGTATTTTGAAATGTGTCTTCAAAAATGTCTCCAGGGTGTAGTTATAATCATTATATCAATATATGCCTGTGGCCAAACCACCCTGAGAATGTCTGATTTCATCTGATCTCAGAAGTTTAGCTGGTTTGAGCTGAGTTAGTATTTGGAGACACTATCTAGAAATACTGGGTGCTGTGGGGTATTTTATTTTCAACATTATTTCTTGTATGAGACTTTAACCTGCCAGACATCTCCTGGAAACTTGGCATAGCAAAGAGAAGGCAGTCTAGGAAGTTCTTGGAGTGTGTGCAAGAGAGCTTCTTGTCACACCTGTGAGCAAGCCATATCAGGGGCTCCACTACACCTGCTGTTTGCAAACAGAGAAGGGCTGGTGGGAGATGACATGGTGGGAGGGTCTCTGGGGCACAGTGGACATGGAATAGAGTTCTCAATATTCAGTGAAACAAGGAGGGGCAGCAACAAAACTTCTTCTTTGGACTTCTGGAAGGCAGACTTCAGCCCATCCAGGATGCTTATTCAGACACTACCTTAAAGAGCCCTTAAAAACAGAGAGATCCAGGAAGGACAGACAGCAAAACCATCTGGTGCATCAAACACTTCCAATTTTGTATCATCAGCAACTTGATGAGAATGCACTTTTACCCCATCAGCCAGGTTATAAATAAGGAGGTAAAACTGTACTGGACCCAGTACACTCAGGTACACCACTGGTGACTGGCCTCCAGGTGCCCATTTTTAGTCAACTTATCTGTGATGGTGTTGTGGGAAAGAGCATCAAAAACTATAGTCAGGATAAGCAACATCTACAGTTCTGCCTTCATATCCCAAGCCAGCCATCTTGTCAGAGAAGCCTACATCCTTGCATTCCAATATTTTTATTTCATTTTATGATAAGCATTCAGGGGATAAGGAGTAGAACTTTGATAAATGGTAGCAGACTTAAAAATATGGCTACTAATTCATGTATCATCAGTTAGTTTTTTCATCTCCTCTCTGAATCACATTTTGTGTCTTCAGGTTTCAGAGGCAAATCATAACATCTGGTGTTAAAACCAAATAAAATACACCAGAGCTAGCAGGTCATGCTATCTTGGATACAAGTATATGACAAGATAAGCTCATCATCTAAATGTGTGACTCCTTGTGTATTTCTGAGCACTTCATAGACCCTCAACTGATCAGCAAACAGAAGTAGCAGGTATTGTCTCAAACCCATTCTTACACTGCCAAGTGTTCTAATAAGAGATAGTAGTCTCCTTCAAAAAAATCTAGATTGTTAAAAATTGTTTTCAAGTTTGTAGATGCCAAGTTTAACACATATTTTGATACTTAATTTCTCCCTGACCATTTAGAAACAGATATAATTTTTTTTGCTTGTTTTCTCATTTTGTGGAAAAGCATGGCATGTCAAATTGAAATGATTTTTCCATAGTTATTTATTTTTAAGAAAGGAGACATATTTTTTAAATCACTAAACTCAGAATATGACTTAACTGCCATTGATAAAACAGAGATTTTTATGTATACCTTAGTATTTAATGATTAAGTACTTGCTGGTCTGTGGAAACCTCAGATTTTACTAATGTCTTGCTTAGAACTGTGACTGAGCTGGAGACTTTCAGCGTCCCAAAGAGTATCCTAATCAGTAGTTGTTACATCTATTATAAACTAAGACTTTTCCTTCTTTGCAAGGCCTGCACCCCACATGGATTCTCAATTAAAAGCCATACTACCAAGCTGCATAAGGTCATTTTTACATACCAAGTCAATGAGTACTCACTTATAAAAAAATGGAAGAGCTGCATCAGAAGAGACTGTTTTTCATCAAATTAATCTGCATGATGGGAAGTATTTTCATATAAGGTGGTGGAAAGGAGTTAAGGAAAGAAAACAGACACATTTTAAGGTAAGCAATTTTTCTCTTGTTCATTTTTAGTGCTCAACAGTCCATTATAAGACACTAATCTGTTTACATTAGGCCAGTACTTAGTTTCTAATTAGCTGCAAGTGGCTCCTACAAGCTGAAAACTCTTTTAAAATAAACTGTTCTGTAGCAAACTCGAGGAGTTCGACACCTATATAACTTGAATAGAAGCACAGTGAAATTATGACACACATCAGTGAAATTATGACACACATGTCCACCTACAAACACATACCTGTGAGAGTGTATATATATATTTATGTACATACACATTCACCTGTAGCTATTTTAAACCCTGTCCTGATTCATTCATCCTGCTGTATTTTTTTCCCTCTTTCTAAAAACATTTCCATCCCTTAGTCCCTCTGTCTAGTAAAACACATGAAGATCCAAGCTTAAACCTGGTACATTTTTGCGTGGGATAATATCTTAAATGAAAAAGACACTTTTCTGTTGGAGATATTAGCATGTGGAATTAACATTTAGCAAATTTCCAAACTCGGTATTAACCTTAATATTAACACCTTTTTATTATATTTTATCTTTTTTTGAAGAGTCACTGTAAAGTCAAAAAGGGAAGAATGTAAATTGAATATCTTGCATACTATTATGAAATTGTTCATGTTGATTCATCTGTTAAGACTAGGGGTATAAAAAAAAGCTCCAGCAAACTTTAATATTTCAAAATATAATTGTCAGTCTGGAGTAACTGCAGTTTTACAATGTGCTGCTGTATAATGAATTTGTTCCCTTTAGGTACAATATACCCAAGAGTATTTTTTAGCGCAATAACTGAAGAACATCCCTTCTATTTTGGTATAAAGAAAAGTGAGAATATTGAATCACTAGCTAATGAAAAATTACAGAACCATGCCAGCAATATAATGTATCAGTAGCTAGAAAGCTATGCTGCAAATTGTGCCAACAGTAGCTTTATAGAAGAAAATTAAGTTCACAGAATCCATTTGAGGACTTTTAGAGTTGCAAATATTGATTGTTATGCTTTAGATTGTCTCCAAGGTCCTGATTTTTCCTCCAGTGTAAACCAGTTACAGTGAAATAAATCTGAGTGCTCGGGCATGATATTCAAGTGCAGAATATCCATAGTATTGCTGTCAGAGTATTTTAACTCTACTATGATCCATTTTAATTTTTTTTCTTTAACTATCTTTATAGGCCTGATACCAAATACAAAATCAGACAAACAAATAAGTGTTCATGGTTCTGTCAAGAAAAAAAGCAAACAAAAATGACTGAATGGCTGTGACAGAAAAAATGTGTGCAGTGTAGAATGCACTCTTTGCTTCTTTGTACTTTGCAGAGAAGATATTCAAAGTTCAAATTACTTGGTTACTGTGGCGGTGGTGAGTGCTGGTGTTAACTTGTGGAACTCTGCACCTAGAGTATACAAGGACAATTTGGCATCAGGAAAAGCAATCCAGAAAAGATGGTATTACTCACACTGTGGTTTTTTGACATGAATGAACTCAACTATAAGGACCAGATATTATTGTATAATCCACCTTCTTCAGCCTTCTGTGTCTGTTTATAGAGTTCATGTGGTAATTCAAAGGAATCAGCATGGATGAAAGGAATCTGTTTTTCCTTAATTATATAGCTTTTCTGTTACTTTTCAAAATGTGTGGATAAAAAGTGCTTAGGTTTCAAGACTGTGTTTCTCAATACTAATTGCTACAATGCCACTGTACAGAATTGTACTGTGGCTGTGAAAATTTATTATATAATTCACATAAATAATTCACAATATAATACACTGGCTGTGAGAATTCATTATATAAACACACACACATATATATGGATATATATTTTCAAGCAATACAGCATCACAAGACCCCAGAAACTTAGTGAAAGGTAAAAGCAAGGATTTTGATGGTAGTGAATATCTGTATGTAAAATTAGGTAAACAAGCTGCTAAAAAATCACTTCTAGTCTCCTGTTTGTTCTTAGAGAGTTTACTTCTTCCATGTAGAAAATAATGATCCTGCAATTAATTTATCCAATTCCTCAATGAGTTTCCTTTAGTTGACCCACTAAGACCTGAAGGTTTTTTATGGCAGCTAAATGTAATTTACTGGTTTATCTTCATGCTTTGGAATCCAAGTTTTACCTGGGAAGGAGTTAATTTTCTTCCTAGTAGCTGGTACAGTGCTGTGTTTTTTTGGCTTTAGTATGAGAATAATGTTGATAACACACTGATGTTGCTGGGTAGTGCTTACTTAAGCCAAGGACTTCCCAGGTTCCCATGCTTTGCCAGCCAGGAGGTGCACAAGAAGCCAGGAGGGTGCATGGCCAGGACAGCTGAACCAAACTGGCCAAAGGGATATTTCACACCATGGAATGTCGTGGTCTGTATAGAAACTGGGGAAGAGGCCAGGAACCAGGAGCCACCAATCCCTGCTCAGGAACAGGCATCAGTCAGCATGTGCTGAGCAACTGAATTGTGTATCACTTTTTTATCTTGTGTTTTATTCCTCTCTTTTCATTATAAACTATCATTATAATTATTATTAGTAGTAGTGCATTATAGTTATACTTTATTTTGCTGTAATTATTCAAGTATTCTTATCTCAACCCACAAAGTTTACCTTCTCTTTCTGATTCTCCTCCTCTCAGACGAGGAAAGTGGGCAGTGAGGGAGGGGCTGCATACTGCTTAGTGCCCAGCTGAGGTTAAACCACAACACAACTCTATCCATTTTTTTGGAACTTCTAAAGAGGCCTTCTTACCACTAGTACTTTGCCACCTGCTGGAAGCTGATACTTGCATTGTATATCGGTTTCAGCCACACTTCTCAGTGAATTAGAAATCATTAATAACCTACAAAGGCTGCTGCTACCACAAGAACCCCAACTGTGATATTCAGGAAAAGCCCACATAGTTGAAAAATTCTTCACTACGAATATCTTCTTTCTACAAATATCTTCACTAAGAATACCTTCTTTCTCAAGATACATGTATTCCCTAAGAATACATATATCATTCAGAAATCTATTCATCTATAAGATAATTTCTTGTATAAAAGCAGTTAGATTGCCAAACTAGGTGTTATATGTACATTTATTAATTGCTGAGTATTGGGATATTATAATGCAATCTTTTTCCACCTTTGTGGAAATACACATTTTTCACTCAAAATTATGAGTTGTCACTATTATGAGTTTGTTTTGTGAGGAAGGTTTAATGGGTTTTTGTTTAGGTTTCTTTTTTGGTTCTGTATCCAGTTCATGGCTCAGAAATTTAGTCTGATATTTAAGCTAATCAGGAAATGGGAGGTTCAGGTATTCAACGAAATCATAGGGTAGAAATTCCATGTATATGCCTTTCTGTATTTCTTTTGTCAAGCCTTTAGTTAGGTAACCTGCTAGAGGCTTTTAAAATAGAGTATATAGGTTCTTTGAACCAGCAGATACCATTAAAATGTGCTAAGCACAGATGGTTCAATGATCTTTTGTTACCTATAACCCTGTAAAATATTGGTAAACTCCAACTGGCTACATGAGTGGTAAAAACATCTGTTGTTCAAATAGGTGGACCCAGCTGGAAGTCTCTGTTTTAAAAAATGTATCTAACCTTCTACAAAGCAGCACAGTCAAGGTAAGTCAGTTACTGAGGGGAAAGTGAAAGTCCTCTGCATCCATTTAACAGTACAGATCTCTCTGGTTGACTGACACCCCAAGCAGCTTCACTCTCATACTTTTATGACTTACCAAGCCACACATAGGTGTCCAGCAACTTACGTAGTAACTCATGCTCACTGAACCAGTTTGTTCCATCTGCACTTAAAAGAGTTCAAATTATGAAGAGCAATCCTTGTCAGACTCATTTAACCAACAGGGAATCATGGTGCCATTTACAGAGTTTCCAGGCAGGACTTCTTGCACTTCTAAGGGACAATTCTATAGCAGTGCAGCAACCAAGTGCCATTTGTTGTTATTATGTATAATGGAAACAACAATCTTCTGTTTTTAAAGGTTAGCTCATGATTTCAAGAAAAATAGTATTATCCTTCCATGCCTGGAAAATGCAAGTGGAGAGAACAATGCAAAAATTAGAATCTAAAGAAAATATCCACAACATAGTAAAAGACAAGAAAAAGTTGTATTTATGTGCGTACCTTAATTATTTCCTCTGGGAATTTGTATCAAAAGAATCCCTAGCAAGGATTTTCCTATGTAGAAGTTGAATCATTATAAATTCTGTGCTGCATCCTTCCAGTAGTATGCCATAGTACATGTCAGGAGCATAGAGGAGAAAATAACCCTGTCCCTTCAGGGTCAGCAAATCATCATCTATATTCAGGGAGGCAAGGAATAATAAGGAATTCAAAGGAAAAAAATATTTTCTGGTATCTACATTTTCTCTTAAGCTAGGGTCTATCTGACCTTCAGCTGAAATATTATCCCCAAACATATAGAAGCAAAAAGAAATCTTAGAAATGTATGCTTACAGGAGCTGACATTTCTTAATTCAGCTTTCACTGAACTTTTATTTCTGTAATCATAATTCAATTTTATTTATTTTAAAAATGTCTGTTTTCTAAAAAATGTGTTTGTTATCTATCAATCTTTGTAATTACTTATAAATCTTTCTGAATTTTCCCCTGCTGCAGATGCCCATTCCTATGACTTGCTGTTGCATAGTACACCACCATCTATTTCACACAAATGGAATGACAGAATGATGTACTGAACCAGCATGCAAGTATGTCATGAAGCAAATATGCTCGATGCTGCACATGTGTTCAAATTAACTTTCTTCTCTGACTTCAGAAAATCTGCATCAGAGACTTAAGGGAGCATTTCTCATATTATTAAAAATAAATTACTAGCAAAACAGGACAGAGATTAATCCCACTCTAACAGTTTAGAGCAGTGAAAGGGAAACCAAGGCTAGCACAGTTAGCAATTTATTATATCTTGTTTTTGGCTCTGGACTGCATTTCATAAGCAGAAGTAAGACATGCCAGCCCCTGAAAGGCTCACTATTTCAAGAATGAGATTTTTTTTTCTCCCCCTTGATGTCTGTAACGATTACTCTGAAAAGGTTGAGCCATGTACAATAAGGCATCGTGCTGAAGTGGTCGTCTTAAACCAGAAAGTTATCAAACCAGTATCAGCAAAATCTGATGTCATGAATTTTTTTTTTTTTCATACCAACATCAAAACCTGTGATCAAGAAGAGAAGAAACTTGGCTCTTAGAAGACATCAAATGCTCTCTGAAAACACTTTAACAGGAGCAGTAGTCTTGTTAAATCTGCAGTTATTTACTTTTCTGTAACACGACTCAGAATAACTTTAGCTCTTCACTATATTTTCATTCAAAAAGAAAACGTGTTACAAAGAATTTTTGCAGTTTGTTCAAGCAATATATGTAAAGTCATAAGCAGAGTCACCTCAAGCCAAGTAAGTTACTCTTCAAACATGTATAGAAATAATAACTCCTGTTTGAGTTTGGAATTTATTTCCTTTGACATGTACTGATCACAAAGCACCTAATCTTACTTCTAATGAAACCAATAAGAAATCTCCTTCTGCACTCACTGCAATCAGAAGGGGTACATTTTCCTTGTGTAATTATTTTTTTAAAGTTTGAATTGGCTGTTAGGTCACTTGATTTTAATGCCTAAAGCAAAAGCATTTATAAGTGACTGGAGATTAATTTTGCAAGCAGGGTCTTTAAGGAAGGATAATTCCAATATATTAAATTCGCTGCTTACCTGAAAGTACCCTACATTAGCTTCCTGAAGGATATGTACGTGCATGCCATCAAAGACAAGCTGTCAAAACAAGATCAAGTGCTGCTTAGGTTCACTTAAAAGTCAACTTTCATTCCAAGGTGATGTACTTGTTGAAGGTGAAGTGTATGGAATCACATATATCCCTGTTGCAGTTCTGATTTTGCTTGTTAGTAAGTGTCATGAATATTCCGATAATTTACTAAAGTTAGCTAGACTTCACAAGTTCAAAGTGCATCTTAAAAGAAGCCCTGGGGATTGTATATTCTTCAAGGGTTAATTAGGTATGGTCAGATACAAAGCAGACAAACAAACAAGTGTGTAGAACAAATCATTAATTCTCTTGTGAGAATATTGTCAGCACTCTAGGTCAAAAAATATCATTATCCACATATTGTTTTCATCTTTTAAAACATTACATTAAGTACATTAAAGATAGGAAAAATGTCAAGAAGAGATTCAGATACATAATTAAAAATACTTAAAAAATAATTTTCTTTGTCCATTTTTTTTTGAAACAACATATTTTATGGATAATTTCAGTGAAATAGTTGGAATTTCTACATTCAATGAACACAAATTCTTGTTTACCAGAATGTTTCGTCAGGAAAACATAATTTTGAGTGAGAAATATGTATTTCTTTATGTACTGACAGACCTATTTCCTATTTCCAGACCTATTTCATATTCATTATGAATAGAAGCAATTGTCTGGATAATGCAGAAGTTTTGACCCCTTGTTCCTTCTTTTCTAATAGGTATTTTTTGCCTGTGATTAAGCCATGATTACTTGTAGCTAATGTTGTCAGCAAATTATGTATGTCCTTCAATATGTTGCTTACTTTTCATAATGTGGCTTTCATATAATCACTCGGTAGTATTGGTTGCAATACAGCCACAAGGGTTTTATTCTTGACATCCAAAGGGCAGGATTTTACCTCTTCTCTTCTCTCTCTCTCTCTTTTTTTTTTTTTTTTTTTTTTTTTTTTTTTTTTTTTTTTTTTTTTTTTGCTACATTATCTTAGCAATAAAGAACTGTAGCTGTTTCTTATGGGATGCATGAGATTTCTTCTTCAAAGATTATAAGTATTCTTCAGATACTTATTCTCAAAATTCTGCACCTGATTTTCAGGTATTCAACTCCAAATTCTGTGGACAAATGCATCTTTTCACAAATACCTGTTACTTGTAAGGACATTTATGAAGAATAAGCTATTTAATTCTTTATGAATGAAAGCAAATGAAATTATGCATTTGTCACAATTTTGAACAGTGAGTGGTTTTCAAACTGTGTAATCTGGACCGATGTCCTCCTTCAGGTGTTTAAGCCAGATATCTGTTTTGCCTCCACAGACATAATCAAATTCTTAATCCTTAGTTAGACAGCGATCTGTTTTGTTAGTATTTTTTCTATCCCACTCCCTACAGATTGCATCATTTTACAATATGACTATATTCCATTTCTTTCATGTTGAAGGCATTTGGTGGCCAAACTGTCATTTTACAGCAGGATTTTTTTTTTTTAATTTCTTTTACGATATTGAGACCTAATCTTTACCAGCAGTGCAAGAAATGTACTCTTAATTCTTCTAAAAACTGTGCCCCAATATGAGTATCAACCTGCTGAAGCTTTACTTGCCTTTAAAAATGTAAGCACCAGGCATTTGCTTATTGTGTGACTTGAATCCCAGTGTCATTCATATCAGAGAAAAACAATTATGCAATGGTATAATCATCTTCCCTTTTCAGCACCTCATGTATAATTGTGCTGATAAGTGTGACACCAGTGAGTGTCACATTTTCAAAGTGATAATGGAGGATTTAACCAAGTAGATGATGTTACTGGAGGTAGTAAAGCCTAATTCTGGGACTTAGTTTCAAAAACGCTCATCCTGCAGCAGGTTGAATAAAATTCACTTGGTTACTTAACTAGTCGTGATGAAAGGGAAGAGAGACAAAATTCAGTTTTAGAAAACAGCAGTGTGACAATAACATAATCCATGAAGATGCCCAAATGCAATTCATGCTTGTCAGGCACTTTTACAGTAAAAGCAGTATCTCAGTCTCATTAACAACTGCAGCTTCATTTATTTTAAACTCTAAATAAAAGGGGTATCTGTGGTCAATCTATATGTTCCTGAAAAAAAATATCTGTTTATTCTGCATCTTTCATTTAAATTGAAGCTAAGACTGTGAAAAATAGGTCTGCAGTTCCCTCTTTTCAACTGCAGGGGACAAAGCATACTGCAAACCTGCATTTTAGACTCATACAGGTTTTTTGTTTTGTTCTAATTTTCACTGTTGGTTCTCTTGCTGGATTATACAGCTAGTGCTAGTCTGTGACATGGCCCTTTGCCACCCTAAGAACCTCTTCTCTGAAGAAGCAGCAAACTGATTCCCAAGAAAGCATCAAATTTCACAACAGTAAGAAATCCCCTTGAGGGAGAAGAAACTGCAATATGTTTTTAGCAGAAGAAAGACAACACAGTGGGGAAATACTTTGTTGGGAAAAAAAAAAAAAAAGGTGGATAATGACAGAAAAGGAAATGAGCCTCATGGAAAAAAAAAGAGGATGGTCAGAGGTGATAAAGAGCCAGTCACAACATCTCAGTTTTCAAGCTGATGAGGCAAAGGCAGAGTAATATAAATGCTGCAGTTAAAGTCAAAGGCAGTCGAGAATACGGTGTAATGCACTCACCTACCATTGCATCCCTCACCATCTGCTATAGCTTGACATAGTAATATATCACAGAATGAAGTGTGAAGTGCAAGGTCAAGAGCCAAGATATTTCTTTCATCAGGGAACTCCAGATAGAAAGTCTTTATTGATCAGTCAGAAGTACCTTGCAGCACCTCTGCAACTCTAATTGGTGCTGAATGATCTAATGTTTTTATAACACTAAAATTGTGATGCTATCTAGCTTGGCAAGGACATGCAAAAGGTATAGTATCTTACAGGCTGAATTAATATCAGAAGGCAAGGTATAGCTCAAGGAAAGGAATTAGGTGATACTTTAGCATCATTTAATCTTCCACCTGGGTGATGAGGTGGCTGAGCAGGTAGAAAATGAAATCAGTTATGAGATCGATTATAAGGAAGAGAATGTGTTAATAATTTACTTTATAAAAATGGCTTTTCAAATGTCAGTAATTACAATAAACAGATTGCTTCCTTGGGTGTCATACTTGCAGACAGAATTAATGAGTGACTCAATAACACCTGTATTAATATAATAGGCTAGTTAGGCTAATTCACTGAAAAAGTAGAAGTCTTGAATATTTTAACACAGCATCATTATTGGTGAGGGTATTTTACTAAGTGAAAGGGAATTAAGTTAAATCCCAGGTAAAAATTATTACTCTTCTAATCATTTGTCTAGAGGTAGCCAGTCTCAATCCAAAGAAATATGAGTTATTAATAAACAAATAGGGATCTGCCATGACAAATGCAATGTGATCATCACCAGCCCAGAATTTTCTTGTCTCTCACTGAGTATTTAAAATCATTTCCATCATGCTTTTTGGAACACAATTGACCAAAGCTAGGCAAACATGTAAGCATAAAAGTAGAATTCTCCATAAGCTCAAAGTAAATTAATATTCATTTATCCATATTCATTCTTTCAGTCCTCTGAAAATAAGGTCAATTTGCAAAGAAAACTATTTTACCAAACTGCACAAAGTAGTACACATGTAAGATATCGATACATCAGGGAAGATTTCCATGTCAAAATTTACTCATTTTCCATCTCCCTGTAGTCACTGGTTCTGAATGGAGTGTGTTATTGGTTACTTATATCACAGATGGTACCCTTAGGCCCTGGTGAGACTAAAATCCTACCTTCCAAAGATATTTCTTGTTGCCAAAGGTTTACAATCAAAATAAACAAGATTACCACAAAGATAAGTCAAGACTGCTACTTCTGGGCAAATTATATCTCATTTGGGAATGGGACCTGAATGTCTCAGTATAGGGATTTTGCATATGAGATTGTTTATTCATACCTACAGTGGAAGGACAGGGCACAACTTTGTATACCAAAGCCTACTGTGATGCTCTTCACAAATATCACCAATTCTTAAAGTTGCTTAATAGCTTCAGGTTGATATTATTATATTTACGTTCTGTGTCAAATGGCACAATACAATTCTTTTACCCTGTATTTCCATCTTTTTTTTTAACTATGAAAATATTACAAGTCCAGCCACATAGTGTCATACTTTTTTCTAATGAATTAGGCACAAGTCATTGGATTAATAAATTATGATTGGCTTAGTGAAGTCTAAATTTATCACAACGGGTGCAATAAGAATTTCCCCCTTACCACAGCAATATCAAAGGGATATAACCTGATCTGAAACAGAAGTCTAAAAGCATTAGGGATCTGGGTCAATCTTTAGTTATATCCCAAAGGATAATGCTGCAACCTATGGAAACTCTATTTGTCAACTAAGCTGGAGCATATGCTATGGGATTTCATGGAAAACGTGTTAAAAATTCTTCCCCAAAGACAGAAACAAATGTGGTTAGGATAATGAAAACCTTTACTACTGATACTTTTTATAATGAATGAGAACTGTGACATTCTAGCAAATTAAGGTGATCTTTTCCCATCCCACAAAAAAACCAAGCAGATGTGATTTCTTTTGCCAAAAATCTAATTATAATTTGCAATTGTCCTATTCCTGCATTCCGTGTTTCTCATGAGAACAAAAACTGATATAATACTAAACTGTGAAACAAACAAAACATAGACCAGGTTCCAATAAAATTGCAAGTGTATCACATGCATCAAATAACACTGTAAGAAATCGTGCCTATAAATATCAAGTAACCTCAAAAATCACTCAACTGCACAAGCTTGGAAAGAGGACCATTGCAGTAATGCTATTTTTTCTGTCTATTCCTATCTGAGGCAGCTGCTGACCCATGTTACTTTTTGTAGTTTTCCAAATGGCTTTTGCATAGGTCCAAGCTGCTTAGAGAATAAAAATCAGTGGCACTGAACATTATGCTATTTTGTGTGCTTATCACCAGAAAAGGTATGAACCCATGGTCAATGTAATTTTCCTCTAGTACAGGTATTAGCTGAAATGACACAAGTCCGATATGAATGTTCAGTCTGACCAGCTATGAAAACAGTAATTGTCTCACCAGAGAATATACAGACTAAGAAACAGTTGGAACAGTGACATGAAAAAAGTCTGAACTAAGCAGAATTCATTTTAATGGGAAAGTAAGGATCACAATCATGATGAAAAGTAACTGTATTCTGTATCCTTACTACATGCTTTCCCGTACTTTCAGTGGTTTCCATTTCATCCCTGGAAAAAAGGGGGTTTGCAGCCATTCAGGTTGATTTAAACTTTGGGTCGTGAGTGGCAGATGATGTTTCATATCTGAAATAATTGTTAGTACCATTTCTTTCAAATCTCTCCATTATGCTGGGTCATATGACAGTAAAGAAGGTGCCTTAAATAAATGCATTGTCTAGTCATAAAGAGTATCAGCCTGCCAGAGAAGAGTCTGAATTCACTTGTACTACAATGTATGTCAAAATGGAGCTTCCTCAGAATAAATGTTCTATTACACATGTATACTGGATGCATCAAAAGAAGTTTTTATGTCTCCATGACACAGCCTTTTGAGATATATGTGCTCTTAGGGTTTGCAAACCTAAGGTAGCAGGGAATAAAATTTTATTCAAACACTAGGTTTTTTTTTTTCTCTGGAGGTTTAGGCAGATTTCTTTCTCCATATGAACGCATCTCTCTGCGCATTGCACACACCAAGAATTGTTGATGCATAAGCCTACAATAAATTTCTGTTCAGATACAGATTTTTACAGGCAAGTTTTTGGAATAAAGTATCTTTTGTTAGATAACCAACCTTACATGACAACAAAATTTAAGAACGAGATGCTCAAATAAAAATCCAGGCCTGTAGGAGTCAGCATTAGCCCTTAAGTAGCAGAGCTACATAAGAAAATAACTTAAATGAAAGAGAAACACAGAGCAGTGGAAGTTGGAAGGGATCTCTTGAGATCATCTAGTCCAGCTCCCCTGCTCAGTAGAGCCACTGACAGCAGGTTGCCCAGGGCAGTGCACAGATGGCTTTTGAATATCTTCAAGGGTGGAGACAGCACATCTTTGGGCAGCCATCTGGTGCATCAACCACTTCTCCCAGTTAGTATCATCAGCAAACTCCTCCACTGAGGGTACGTCTTCTTTGCTCCAGACTTCACCTCCAGTTTCAGGGGCCTGAAGACCACACATACTGATAAAGACTGAGGACAAGGTTCCATCTCCTTTATCATCAGACCCCCTGTCCCATTGAACATCTGACTTATATTTTTCATATATTTTCTTGCTGCTGATATACCTGTAAAAGTTTCACTTGTCCTTCACATCAGCATCAACTACAGATGGGTTTTAACTGTCCTCATCCCACCCCTCCATGCTTTGGCAGTATCTTCGGGAATTTTCTGTCATTTGTTCCTGCTTCCAGCCCTTTTATGCTTCCTTTCCATGTCTGTGTTTAGATGGAAACTAACTCCCTGTTTAACTGAGCTTGCAGAAGGGGATCCTTGAAAATCATCCAACTCTTCTGGATCTCCCTTTTTTCAAAGACTATATTCTGTAGCTATTGGAAATACCACATGACCAAAACTGTATCCCAAATAACTGATCTTGAACTGTAATCTCCCAGAAGATTCATCATTCACCCACAGACAGAACCCCAGCCAACTCCTCTGGTCTCTCACATCAAGAGTAGATCCCTCTCCTCACCATCCTGCCCAAATCTTCCTCATGAGCTTATATCCATCTGTCACACACCCCACTCATCTGAGCAATCCCACCACATCCCCATAACCCAAATAAGATCACGGCCCTGTTTGTTCCTCATGCCCCATGCATTTGTGTATAAGAATTGACTGCTGTACAGTAATTTTCTGCCATATCTGATGGAACAAACCATTGGCTACAATATTTAGAAGGAAAACTGCCTTGAATCCCTCAGGATGCCATTGGAAAGAACATAACTCAAGTTTTTACAAAAATACACATATTTTGGAGGGATGATGTAGTCAGACATATAGAGGAATACTTAGACCTGTTTAGTAAACACTACTTACTTAAATGCTAATGAAATTAAAATGAAAATTTCATTTCCAGGAAAACCATCTTCTCTTATTTTAAAACTTCTGAACAATTTGTGTCAGTTCCTGTGACAACAAGATGAGGTACCATGTCATGGAACATGTTAATCAAACTCCATTTCTAATCAAATGAATTAAAAATAGAATATATCTTAATAGCAAAATTGAAATTCTCTTGACTTCATTTTGCATACAGATGCTCCGTGCAGGAAGATTAGATTAGTTTATGATTCTATTTTCAGCTTGACTTTTATGGTCAAGATATTTCCCTCCTCCCTCACCCCATGTGTTAATTTTTTGCTTTAAACTACAGGCAATGGTGACAGTGTGCTTGCATTATCTTCTAATATGACTTGTGAGATTGCAGGATTGGAAAGTAGTCCAGTTAATTTTACTGCAGCCCAACTCAACAAATATAAAACTGTTTCAGTCTCCTAATTTGCACCCAAACCAGGACTTTAATTAACAGATAATTTGCTAATGTAACAATTTATATATCATTCACTTTAAGATCCTAACATGTGGCTCAGGTTAGAATTACATTTCAAAAGTTTTTCTTAGCCAGTCCTATCAGCATTCTGTAGTAAGATATTCATGCACAATCAGTATTTATACAAAAGAAAATATCCAGTTTATTTTCCTATAGAACATTAATAAAGCTAATGGAGATATACACAGAACAACTTGGCTTAACAGCAAAAATGTAACTACAATTCAAATACTGCTCTGGCTTATGCACCAGGATGAGCTAATATTCAGACTCTTTTCTTTATAACTGTTATTGAAGTTAACATTAAAACTATAGACACAACAATCTCTTCTGAGCAGAATCAGAGATACCTGAGAACACTTATGCTGCTAGCAATCTAAACAGAACTGAAGAGTTTTAAAACCTGTGCTGTGATTTCCTTAAAAATATCCAAACAATAAACAATCCACACATTTCATAACAAGTTCATAAGAAAGGTTCCAATATCACTTCTGTTAATTCCATTTTCCTAAGAGACACTAGGAGAGGACTATAACAATGCCTGTGTGATGAAAACCAGAACTTAAAAACAAGAGTCCTTAAATAGAATCATAGAATGATTTGGGTTGGGAAGGATATTTAGAGAGAGGTATCTTGTCCAACCCCTCTGCTGTGGGTAGGGACATCTTTCACTAGATGAGGCAGCTCAGAGCCTCATCTAATGTGACCTTGAACAAAGTTCATGGTTTAGCTACATGAACAATTTATCACATACCAGCTTAAATATGGTAAATTTTAAGGCATGTAGTTGCATTCCAGCACAAAAAAACAACCCCAACAAAATTGGAAAAACTTCAATCTACTGTGTAAGATTAAAGGAAATTTGAATTACTCATACTTACCATCACACATTAGCAAATCCACATTTTCATGGCCCAGCTGCTGTGCAGCATCCTTTTATCCACAATAACTTGTTTTTTTAATACTTCAAAAACTTAGAAAAATTGGAAAATATGTCTGTTTGTCCAGATGACAAACCATGAAAAAACTTTTTCATACTTTTAGACACTTTGTATTGCTTTTAAGGTACTAAGTGCATTCTCTTCTATAAGTTTATACTGTTTCAGAAGCAACAAAACTGTGTCCTTATCTAATGGCCAGCAAGAAAGGATGAGTGAGACTGGCCTATGTTAAAGCTTTAATTAAACATATGTTAGCAGTACCATACCTCAATGATTTCAGTAATTTCTTTTAAAATATGAATACAGTTTTGGCACAATTAGTTTTACTGCATTCATTCCTACTAAGATATATTTTAAAAGTACATACTTAGAAAAGTTTGTGAGTTTTTGCAAGATGAAATTCATTTGTAGAATGAAGTATTCACCATCTGGATTTTTCTGTATGTAATTTCTATTTGCCAGCGCACAGAGTATCAACTCCCCACAAGAGTAAGGTACAAAGTTTTAAATCATTCTCAAATCAAATGACACAATTAATCCTCAACTATGATTTCTATCAAGTTGGTTTATCACCACATAGTGTCTGTATTGCAGATTTATACTATTTTGTGAAGGTGCCCTTGGATACCCTGATCCACTAACACCTAAAGACAAACCAGCTGTAAAAGTATGAAGGCACTCCAAAGTAATTTAATAGAGAAAGATGAAAAAATGAAAAAGCAGTGATGGTCTCACTCATGGAATAAATACTTACATATATTTGGTGATTTTTAACCTACTGTAATAGCGAAGTGCATATACTAAAAGATTTGTTTTTCCAGAGTATGTTGTGAGAGATGGCATAATTATTATAAATTTAGAGACATTTTAGCTGACTAAGAACAGGTAAAAATCTGATTTTGCTCATTTAGGAGTAAATGGCAAGAGTCCTATTAGCAAGATGAGCCTCTAAGCTGGATAACAAAATATAAATTAAATCAACTTCCAAAATACGTCACATATAGATAACAAAGCTATATGTCACATTCAGACCTATTCAGACAACTGCGTTACAAAATCAGAAAATAGTAACACCATAATAACACTCTTGTTCTTTACTTTGAGTTCTCTGTCATCTTTAAACCTATACAGTATCTCTTCCTTCTCTCTTTCTCTCTCCCTTCCCCTTCTTAAGACCTCTATGCTGTATAAATGAAATATATACATAATACTACAATATATACATTGCACATACACATTTAGTAAAATAATAAGGTTCAGTGGAAAAAAAACCCCATAATCATTTACCTAACTTTTATAAGAACTTGAAGAAAGCTATCACTTAAAATGTCCACAATCATTGACAGTATTTTGTCCAACACAATAAAAATAAAAATAAACAATAGCAATAATAGTAGTAGGAGTAGTAGTAAATAATATGCCATGGATCAGTAAGTACCAATGAACAAGAACTTTGTGTGAAGCAAATTTCATCTTCCATTTCTTGCTCCTTGGATCACTTTATTTCCTTGGAGAGTAATGCCTTTCATCACATACAAAATAGACTTCCTGCATAGTATAGGTTAATTTCCTTGGTGATTTGTTCCTACTTGTGGGGATAATTAAACACTAAATCAAATGACTTTGGGATACGATGGTTGACCTTCAATTTAAGTTTTCAAAACCAATGTTGTTGTCTTTTTAAAGGATACGCCTTAACACAATGTGTCAAGTAATGAACGTCAGTGAAATATCATAGTCCAGGATATGCAAAAGAAATCAGGCTAGATCAGTAAAACTTTCTGAAAATAGACAGGCATCAACTGCAGCTTTAAAACTTCTAGAAGAGTGGCATGCACAGAATAAATACAGGCCACTTAATATGACTTTGCAGACTACTCACTAGCACACAGAACACATTTTCAGAATCAACAATAAAGGTAATTTTAACCCTCTGCATCACAAAACCTGTCTCTGCCAATGGCAACTGACAGGTCGATGCACATGCCCTTCCTAATTACCAAATTAAATTATATACAGCTGTAAAAAAAATTCAGCGTTATTTGCAATATGTATCAGCACAGTTCCTTTGGACTTAGCTATTTAGTGCTCAACACCTGGTCTATCTTGTTAATTTATATGGCTTAAGATTTTTTCCTCCTAATTTGCAATAAACCATAAAGATTAAACTCCATATAATTTTTCCTCTGGGTGTGCATTTTTTTCCTTAGAAAAATACACATTTGATTGTCTTTTTACCTTTCCTCTTATTTAATCCCCTTGATATTTCTGTTTATTACTGAGATAGTTTTTTTTTTTTTGAATATTAACGAAGATATAATTATCTCTGGATCCTCTACACTGATTTTGCTCCACACGTAAAAATGAAACAAGACAGGAAATTAAATAAAATCTACTACAAGTGCAAAGAAAAAGAAAGGCAGCCCATAATAAAGGTGAAACAATAGAGCCCCCAAGCTAAAACTTTACAATTTTAACATGATTTTAGAACATGAGTCACCATTATTTAAATCATATTAATAACAAATAGACTTACGTGTTACAGAAATCTCTCCCATTGTTTTTCCCTCGACACCATGCTTTTGATTCTGACATAAAGTATAACAGACTAAGACCAGTATTATTTTAGAACTTTCTTGCTGATCTTTTATATTTATATTTGAAATCATAATATCACTTTTTGTAGATATAAGACTTTGCAAATTAGAAAAATATATAAAGGAGGAATTTCCTGTGCAGCTTATACCATGATCCACTGTAGCTGAGACCCACATTTCTTCCTGACATGAATGGAAGTTGCAAGTTTTATTAGATACTGAACACTCTGGTAAGTTTATCTTGGTTGCTAGGTAATTGAGAATATATACATGTTAAAACAAACAAAAGAAAAGCCCACAGCATTTGATGCCCCACTGGGGTAAATCAGTTCCATGTCACAATTTGAAATTTTAATCTGACGGTTTTTCTACCCTAGAACACTTAATATATGTTCAAAAGAATGCATCTTTGAAACGATTTTTCACGGACAGCAGTGCTGCTCATAAACAGCTTGCAGTGCTCCATATGGCAGAAGATATTTCTGGGTTCCTATATCACACATGCAGTTGTGGGGCATAGGAACAACATCTACTGTAGGCTATATTTAAGAGCATGAATCTGTGAAAGCGGCAGTCCAAGGAGTATAACAGCTGTAAGAGCATGAGGATACCTTGTGGAACTGTCATATTCAAAAGAGGAGGAGAGTTAATGAAGGAATACCAGTATTTTGCAAACTGCAGCTAATGTCAGGAGAAGGAAGTTATACAAGCAATACAGAGATGAAAAGCTGAGCCACCTGCACCAGGTTAGCACACTACTGGTACAAGTGGCTGCTTTGTTAAAATAGAAATGCACACAGAAACAGGAGATTGTTGTTGAGTTAATAGTTAATTTTAAAGCAGATTTATGGAATCAAGAAAAGGTATGAGTTAAAAAAGAGCATTTTTTTCTTTTTTTTTTTTTCAGACAAGACAGAATTAACCCCCTTATTTTTTATTAAAATCATGACAGACGTTTTCCCATCTGCTTTTAACACATGTGGATACTAGCTTCACATATTTTCAAAATTCATCATTATAATATCAAGAGGCACGCAAACACTTTCCACTGAAATTGCCAGTGTAGGCATACTCTTTACGCATATAGAAGTCACCTACTCTAAAAGCAGTAGCATCAAGGAAAACTTTTGCATATTACATAACAAAGTATAGTTCTAAGCTATTGGTGGTGTAAGACAGATAGAGCTGAAGGATCTTGTTCCAAAGCCAGAATCTGGTTAATGCCAGGAATTATCACTACACCTTGCTGTTTTTATTCATCCATGACTGGCATCTATGACATCTCTCCTGAGATGTGAAGATGACTAGTTGCCTTTGTCTGGCAGAAAAATAGTCATCTGGTGGAATCGTCATCTGGTGGAATCAAGGTAAAGATGAAGTTTCACAGAGTAAATTTACTGTCTTTGACCAGAGTACTTGATCAAAGCACAGGGCACCGTGTATTGATTCTGTGAAGAGGAGGTGGTGATGGAGTCAGATGTCTTTCATGTCATCTGTTTACTTTCAAAGAATGAGCAATTTTCTGAACACTGCAGAAAGCAAACAACACTTTCTTCGATCATTCCACCAAAAATCATTCAATTTGGCACCCAGAGCAAATTTTCTTTCTTAGATGTAAACATTTATCAGGTGAAAAGGATAAATTTAACTCAACACCCTTTCTGGGTCTAATTTCTGTGATTTTTACAACTCTCAGTGCAATTCTCCTTTACTTACTGTATATCATGTTTCCTCTCTTAAACACTTGGTTTTCCCTGGCATACAGGTCTGCATTCAAAGCTTCATATAAATGAAGGAATATGTATTCATTAGCCCATTAATGTTTAGTTAAACAAAGAAGGTGAAGCTTGTATTTTTTCATCTAAGTAGTCCACCAAATAAGCTTGAATAATTTCTCATAACTACTGTAAGTCAAACATGCATGGTAGTCACATCTTTCTGGAACACTACACTGAATCCCTAACATTTATTACTAGCGCTAGCACACAGGAAACAATTATTTAAATGCTAAGGGAATATGTGCATAAATCAATCAGTTTTCAGTTCTGATGTTAAATCAAAAAAGTCAGAGCACTGTAATTACTCTGGGATCAGAGAGAGCACTCACCTCCATTTGTCACTACCTAGCATCCAGCAAGCATTTGTGTCCTCTGCTCTGAGCATGGATGAATACCAGCAGGTACTCTAAGACCGACTTCTTGATTTGTGCATGGCAACATGGTATGGCCATGGAACCAGTGTCACAGAGCTCTGCTTTCTTGGCACCACCTCAGTGGGGTACAGAGTTTCAAATGGATAATTAGCCCTCACTAGGCAGTGAAGCTGCAAAATTAAATTAGACAATCCACAAGCAGATGTACTGACACTGCATTTGGGTAGCTGAAGACAAGTAAAAGGAAGGCAGGTTGGATGAAATCTTGATTTTTATTTTAATCTGCATTGTTGCATATCGGCAATCTCATACATTCTGAACCTAATTTATTTTACTGATATGAACAAAGAAATTTGTTCAGAGCTGCTTGAGAGCCATGGGTGTTTAATGTTCGTTCCTTGCAACACAGTGTGTTTGAACAAACCAGGAAAATCTCAATCATATTAAATTCAGACTGGGATATGCCACACAGTATGTCTGCTGCTTATGTTGAATCTTACATCAGTGAGGCAAAGCTTGGAAGAAAATGCAGACACCCGTCATGAAGAAAAATTGGGAAAAAAATTATAGCCACAAATTCTGTATCCTTACAATCTCCTATCGTTTTATGGTCACCAGGAAATTTGTGACACTATTTGTGAACTGAATAAATACACCACTGTTTGAAGAAACAGAATGTTTGGAACAACAATTTATTTTCAGGAGTGTAATTGCAAAACAGTGTACCTGCAGTGTAGGGAGGCAGTGTACCTGCAAAAAGGTTGGGTTTGGTTTGGTTTGGTTTTTTAAGGGTTGTAGTATAGCAGCTTCTTTGCCACTCATACTAATTCAGCTTCTGCACAGGATTTGCTTTAAGTCTTAAGATAGGAAGCAACTCAAATGATACACTCACTTAAATGGTACTATTAAAAAAGATATTACTTTGTGGTCTCATCAGAAAAGAAGGCACTCCATCACTAAAATGAAATATGACATTATTTTTTAAAATCAAGATATAAATAAATCAAGAGACAAAGTCAATTTTTGTCTTTGTCCCGTGGTTCCAGAAAAGCTTGCACCATTTAATGGCCGTTGCTACAGTAAAAGCCTTGAATTTAATTCTAGCTCTTAAATTGCATCAGGCATGAGCGCTGGGAGGACAAGAAAGCTGCAATAAGCTCGAGGGCTGATTCTGCGAGGAGAAAGATTTCAGAGTGCTTTTTCTTCCCCCCCACTGCTGACGGTGTGGGAAGTCAGAGGGTTCTCTGTGTGTGTGTCCGTCTGGGAGAGGGCTCTCTGTGTGTCCGTGTCTGTGTGTCCGTCTGGGAGAGGGCTCTCTGTGTGTCCGTGTCTGTGTGTCAGTGTGTCTGAGTGGGAGCGGGCGGGCCCTGTGTGTGTCTGTATGTCCGTGTCTGTGTGTCCGTGTGTCTGTATGTCCGTGTCACTGTGTCTGAGTGGGAGCGGGCAGGCTCCGTGTGTGTCTGTGTGTCCGTGTCTGTATGGGAGTGGGCCCTGTGTGTGTCGTCTGTGTGTCCGTGTCCATGTGTCCGTGTGTCCGTGTCCATGTGTCCGTGTGTCCGTGTCCGTCTGTCCGTGTGTCCGTGTCCGTGTGTCCGTGCCCGGCCGGCGGACCCTGTGTTTGTCTGTATGTCCGTGTGTCCGTGTGTCGGTGTCGGTGTGTCCGTGCCCGGCCGGCGGGCCCTGTGTGCGTCTGTGTGTCCGTGTCCGTCTGTCCGTGTGTCCGTGTCGGTGTGTCCGTGCCCGGCCGGCGGGCCCTGTGTGTGTCCGTGTGTCGGTGTCCGTGTGTCGGTGTCCGTGTGTCCGCGCCCCGCCGTCCCTCACGCGCGGCCCGTCCCTCACGCGCGGGGCTGCAGCGCCCCCTGCCGGCCGCGCCGCCCGGGCACAGCGCGGGGCCTGAGGCCTGCCGAGAGAGCGGCCGCAAACTGCTCCCATGGCTTTAATTGCCGGTTTGTTATTTTAAAAAGGGAACCGGGTTTCTTGAACGTGTGCTTTTGAGACATGGGCTTGTCTCCCTGACCTCCCTCTGCGTGTATTCTGTGATTGCTAATCAGCTCCTGGGAATGGGCCAATTATAAGCTTTAGAAACTCACCCAGAGCAGCACGTTAATGCTTTTTGGGGCCACTGAGGAAAAGAAGAACTTTCAATCTTTTAGAACTGTGAATGAACAAACTGCTGCCAATTTTTTTAATACCCAAACCTTGTTTTAGAGACCACCACGTCTGTAAATATATCAAAGATATATCGGATGTTTGTCGGGAGAGTAATATTGTTTGATTGCTATCCCTGGCATAACTCTCAGGAAACATTTTCTTAGAAATTTCACGTGTTAGATTGTCACACTCTGTTTATTAAGTATGTGTAAACCATCGTGTTTCTGCAAGAAAAAAAAATATCTTCTCTAGTTCTTTAAATCTAAAATGACTGCAGACATTTCACTTTAAGTTATGACTTGAAAATTCAAAGCTGCATTTTATCTGTCTTGAAAAGTACTCTCCTTAGACTTCAAATTTTCTATTTTTAGCTATTTTTGCAACAGAAAAACAATTTTTTTTTTTTATCCACCTGTGATTTTGAGTGTGCACTTCCTTCGTTTTTCACTTGATCTCCTTCCTGCCTATTCTCTGTTTTAGACTAATAGGCTTAGAGCAACACTGGTGAGTTCTATTTGAACTGAAACATTCCTCTAATGCTTGCATCCACGTTATTGATTTGAGTCGTGTAATTATGAATTTGTTCTGTTATCCATATATTATGAATCATATTGTTTCCAGCTCTACCATTATTACTGCATTAAATGAGAAGTGCTCAAAGCAGCGTCCAGGTTGGACGGGAGGTCCCCAGGCCAATCTCCTGCTCACAGCATGTCCAGCTCTGAGGTCAGACCAGATTGCTCAGGGCAATCTCAAAGACTGCCAACCTCTCTGACCAGTCTGTTATGCAGCTTGGCTGTCCTCAGGAAGGACCACATTTTCCTTGCAGCTGACCTGAGTATCTCTCATCACAATTTTTGCATTTGACTTACAGCCTTCCCCTATTCCCTGCTGTATTTGTCACTAGAAGACTTCTCCAGCTTTCAGCACCTAAGGAAAGGAAACTTCTGCAAGCAGTACCGTGGTGGCTTTGTCTGGACTAGAGTTAACTTCCTTCATAATATCTCTTTCTGTTTTCTTGATCACCACATGTAGATGCTGAAGGGCTGTTGTTAGGTCCCCCTGAAACTCTCTCCAAGGCTGGAGAAGCCCAGCTGCTTCAGCCGCTGCTGGTAGGACAGCTTCTCCAGCCCCTGGCCAGCTTGGGCTCCTCTGCTGAGTTCACTTCAGTGGGCACTAACCCTGCATTGGAAGCATCAGGACGGGATGCAGTATTTCCAGAATCCCTAAGAATTCAGCTGACCCCTGCTTTTTTGAGCAATATGTCCACTTCTATTTTTATTTTATGTGTTCCTTTTTTAAAGGAGTCTCTCAGGTCTCATGTCTTTCCTACACCACGGTTTTGCACTGAGAATTCCTGATATATAATAAAATATCACAACATAAACTCGGACAATATGCTGTAACTCCTGAAGATACTCCCAAAAAGATTTTACTTGTCTTGCAGTAAGTTTATTACAGTTCTATTGCACAAATCAGCATATTTTCTTTAACTGATATTATTTGAATGCTTTCTTGGACTTCTCCATTTTGTATAAATTTGTATTTGGTACACCTCATTCAAAACTAATTCCATCTCTAAAAAAGATGCTGTCTCACAAAATCCAAGGAATTCCCTAAGCTACTACTGTGTTTAATTCCAAGTACTTATAAGTGAAAGGTAGGAGTATAATAGATATTTTATTTAGTCTTTTCTAATACTTAAAGTAACCCCTGGTTAACTTGCGCTGAAATGAGATCAATTCAACAGCACAACACAAAAAAAAACAGCAGACTACTCTTTTTGTCATACCTTACATCTTGCCAAGAGGCAGCAGGCTTGGGGCTGCTCCATGAGAGTTAACAAGACTGGAGATGAAGTCAGGGCAGCAGAGGGAGTGCTCCTGTGTGCACGCAGCTCTTCAGTGTGGGGGTGAGCAGAGTGGGCAGGGCACGGTGCCATCAGCAGGGTCTGCTGACAGCCCAGACTCTCCCAGACAAGACAGAGTTGGGCTCTGGATCCTTCTAGGGCAGTCCAGTAGAAGACAGAGCTACACCAGAAGTCTGAGGACAGGACAGGGGCAGAAAAGGACTGGAGACTGGGTAAAAGACAAGAATGCTTGGGGGCAGAGCTCAGGAAGGGACTGGGTGTCCAGGGGTGCAGATGGGGACCCCAGGTGGGTCTGGTCAGCTGAAAAGCCCACAGTGGAATTGGAGCCCCACCACCATTTTTCAAAACTATGCAAATTGTTGTTTTATTAATAAGCTGAGAAAAATTAGATAGAAAAGTGATCCATGGGAATATGATACTCTTGAAGGAAGAAAGGTACAATATATGCTGGCTTGCATATTTTTCTCAAGTAGAATAATTAAAATATTTTTAGTTTTTCATTTATGTATAGGAATACGAGTGAAATAAAACATTTTAAATATACTGAAAGATAAAAATATTTTTATTAGGGTCACTTTGATGTGCTATGTCAGGAACCTGAATAACTTAAATGAAAACTTCTCTTTCTTTAGGCTGCTGGAATAATTCCCACTGCTCACCAAAGACTGATATTTCAAATTGTTCAACTACCTCAAGAATCTGCATGGGGATGTATCAAAGACCACATACCTGTCAAGTCACTGAGATACTGAGAGTGATGCAAGCTCTGGAACTCCTTTACATAGACCTGTGGCCATTGCCATCATCACTGACCAATCTGACAGCTATCAGTTTTGACCACAAAAAACTATGATTCACCAGTATGATTCCTCTTCACTGCCCATTTTTCATTGCTGCATCTTTCTGTTGGGTTAACCATTTTCGTATAGAGCACTCTACCCTCCCAAAGGATATGTACTTTTTCCTAATAGTACAAAAGAAAGTCAGGGTTTTGACAGGACTGTAAATATCTTAGTCATAAAGTCAAATCCTATTCTTCCAGTTAATGCATTCTGAGATACAGGGATGACTGCAGTAAGTGCACTGAATCCCAGCAAGCAGTGTCTGGGGAGGGGGGGCATTGGTGCTGCTGGGCCCATCTCTGTACAACCAGCTGCCAAGGGTTACAGCCAGTTCATACAGTGCTGGTGCCTTCCCTTTGTTTACCTGCTGGATACTGCCAAAACACAGGTTTCTCCTGACAGTGCCCAGGCAGGCTCTGATCTAGCTCACACTGCTGTATTTCAGAGACCTCACAGCCTTGTGAATGGTATTATAATTGAAACCCCTTTGTAAAAAGGATATTTTTTTTTTTTTACTCTCCACCTTTTATTCCTTAGTTAGCCATTTGATCATTTTTAAGTATTTAGCTCTTCACCAGTTATTTGGTCATATGTTTGGAAATGTGCAGGTATGTTTGCCTTATTGCAGTGCCATATGCCCCTTTCATGGTCCCATTTCAGTCCTCATTCGGGAATAGACACATTCCTGACAACAATCTCTCTGCTGTGTCCAGAGGCATTTTTCTTCTGTCTACTCATGCAATTCTGTTTAGCACAGGTTTTCTGTCAAGTAAGAAGGAGCAGGTAGGAATATGTATTTTTCCCAGCTCTGCTCTTTATCTCTTTGCAGCTCCTTTGTCCTCACAATTCCCTCATTTGACACCCACATGTGGTCCAAGTGTGGGAATTGAAGCCACCAGCAAAGAACTGGGAGATAAGCAGTTCTGCCTATGAACCCTTCACAGAGAGTGTGCTCTTGTACACGTCATAGCAGATGTGCATCTTCATGTCCAGACACTCACATCTTAAAGAACTGACTGCAAATGCCATGGTACTAGTAAAGAGAATCTAGTCAAATTCCTCTATCAACTTGTAACCTTCTACATCTGTGTCTGACGGTATGAAAAGGAGGTAAGTTCTTCTGAGAGAACAACCTAGCAATTAAACTGTTCCTTTTGGGGAATATTTCTAGTGAATTTATTGTGATGCCCTGTCTCCTCACCTTTGCCACCAACTGATCTGCTGCTGTGGCATTACTCCATCCACAGAAGGTCTATAGTCAAACCTGGAAGAGGCTACAACTAAACTTGAAAAATGCCATATAGTTTAATGAGATTTTTTCCATAGTCATTTTCCCTAAAATGTCAGAATTTATGCACAGTTAAGTCATTCTGATTTGACATTTCATCCATGCAGAATAAAGAATAAATGAAACATTTCAGATTCAATTATGTGGTGACTGTCAAAATATACTGAGTTTTAAGAGCTGACCAGTGTGCCCAGTTACTGAGCTTTCCAAAACTGACTTAATGTTAGTGTTACCAGAAGACTGATTGCATTTGTTGAATTTTATAGCCTAAGGCTCAAAATCTCTACCAACTACTATTATATACTAAATGTAGCCAATACAAAGTATAACTTTGCACAGAATTTTCAACATAATGACCTCATCTGCTCGTAGAAATAGATTTGCAATGAGATGCAGCATCGCAGTTATTAATTTTATGAGTAAACTATATTGAATAAGTATGCAAATATTTTTGTCTTCTCCAGTGGAAAATTTTATTTAAAAATAAAAAAGGTGTTGTGTTGAAGATTCTGTTTTCTAACAAAAAAAATCCACAACTGATACAAAAAGTGCTTTTATTATGTGCATGTGCACATACAAAAAATAAAGATGAGCTGCACAATTAATAGTAATACTTAATAGTAGCAGTAAGTCCTTCAGAACCTACAGTTTGGATAAAATACTTGCTTTGAAAGCTAGTACTGCTCACCCTGATACCAGTGAGTGCTTGGGGAACTGCAGGAAGTGGCCATCTGAGGGATACTTAGCTTGTGAGATGACTGTGACATCCCTTATCTTCCTTTACTGAAAAACTACCATCTCATCCATTGTATCAAATAGTTTTTAGGACTATTGATCTGTATACTAATGTTCCTACTGACAACTTTGGAATTTTTTTCTATAATCTGGAGGTAGAGCCCAGCATTTCATATCATCCTAAGTTCTTGCTAACAAATAAACCATTGTATAACTTGTGGTGAATATGCTAAGACCATGGACAGCTAGTTTTATGCCAAAAGCATTTAAAAACTTTCAGTTACATATCATTGTGCATTATAGAGAGATTGTATGACTATATGCAACTCAGATAGTGAAAATACATATTTAAATAACTGTTCTGTCAGAATTACAGCCATCTTTAACTTAAAATAAGTACATATATTTTGTAGCATTGTGCTAGTATAACTGACTATAATTAGTATATGCGAGAGGGACACATGTCCCATTGCCCATTTAACCCACAGATAACTGATTCAGTTACAGGAGAATCTAACCTGACTTCATCAGTTTTAAGGCAAAAATAGCTTTTTGAATGTATGGAATGATGAGAGACATGCTGATGTAATTGTATGATAGTAAAACATGAAGTGAGTACAAGGTGGATAAAGTATGAAATGCTTTTTATAACCTGCTGCTGATGTTCTCCTGTAGTCTGAGTTTAAAGCCTATGATGTATGACAATATCAACAATAGGCCGTATAATGGCTGAAAGAAATATATAAATCTTGTCCTTTATTTCATGTTCTAAAGGTTTGGGATAGTCCATATCTTCAGCTGCTATTGCCAGTTTTTTTGATCCACTTAATACTTCTTTCTTGCTTTATGTCAGCTTTGGAGGTCCTTTCTTCTATTCTGTCACCACAGGCATCTGACAAATGTTTTTCCACAATAAAAATAATTAGCATACCAATTAAGGAAGTCTTCCTTATTATATGCCTTGGTTTGGAAAATTACCAGGACGCCCTTCCCATACACTTCCCTCTCTTCTCCCCAGGCAAATAAAGGCATTATCCATTGGGACAGGAAGGAAATCTGTGACATCAGTGAAATAAACTTTTAGGAGGTAAATTTGGCACATAGACAACAGAGGCATTTTTATTTTTATAATCTGGCTGTAACAAAATAAAGTTCTTTGTACAAAGGCAAAAATCTTTCCCAGGGTGGCTGATGTGATGCATCATTGCTACGACATACTGGAAAGAAGCACTTTTAGCAGCTTGTCCTGATTTTACCAGCTTGTGTGTGGGGGCAGGTTTCCCAGTGAAGCAACTGCATCATCTAATGAAGTTCCTTATGCTATAAACTGTACATGTGAAATCTCTATGCTACCTGTCATAACCTAAGAGGAGATTTGTGGTTTTAATTCCTATCTATTTTCAAATTCAAGAGGAGGATTTTATTTCTTCTTTGAGCTGTTACCTTTTCCTAATGAATTGCATTTCCCTGAGCTACGGAAAGTACATTTAAAGCAAAATTAATAACGGTAATCAATTTATCGGGGGAGTTTGTTTCTTTTTTTTTAATTAATAAGTTCATTTATGGCCTTTTCTCAAAGTTGCAATATTTTATAAAAAAATCATTACATCTGCTTTTTACTATTACCCAGCTTTTTATTTTGCAATTTGTACCATATTTTGGGGAAAAAAAAAATAAGAAAACCAACAAAAACAAACAACCACCAAAAAAGCTAAACCCAAACAAAAAATAAACTGACAGTATTTTAAATAAAAAGACCATTAAAAATGTGAAAAATGCATAGTTCAAAAAAATGTAAGTTGCAAGGGCATATGCAGGGAAACTTTCTAACTAGGAAAACATTTTAATTGCACTCCCGTGACATTGATAGGTGGCATGAGGCACACACCTCTTTCTTCTGGATAAGGGCAGGATTAAGCACATCTAACCTTTCAGTACTCCTTGACCTCCTCTCCTGCACAAAACCTTTTCTTTTTTTTTTTTCTACCCAGTGTATAACATGAAGATTGCATTTGCTGTTCTAACCATTTCCCATTTAAGGCTCTGCCTTTCAAGTACTGAAGTAGTTAAAGAAGTTTATTTCAAGATAACATATAGAGAATTAATTTTGACTGTAATCCCATTCTGATCCATCAGACTGAGTGCCTTTTTTTTTGCAATGTTTAAGTAGCACATCATGAGACTGAAATAACAGCATGAAGTAAAGATATTTTCAGCTGCTGATTAGGATTTTTTTTCATATACTATAAGGAACTCCCTGGCATAGTTCTCAGAGGAGATACTGCTTTTAAAACAACCTGCAAGACACAAGATAATAACAAAGTGAAGGAAAAAAAAAAAAAAAAAAAAAAAAAAAAAAAAAAAAAAAAAGTAATGGAATGATATGAAGCTGAGAATGGAAACAAACACTATTTTGCCAATTTGGCTTTTGAGGATTTTTACTTCCAACTTATCCAATGCTTGAGTTGAAGGATAAAAACTTCTATTGCATTGAATATATTTGCTTGGAAAAAAAAAAAAAAAGAAATATTTCATGTGCTGGCAGAGGATCCTAAGCACAGGAGAAATAGATAACAAATTGGTGACAGCAGGTTACAAATTGGTGACAGCAGGTATGCTATCCTAACAGTGCAGATTTAACAAATCACATTTTATGTTCACTTTTCTGAAGTGCTACCACTGTAAAAGAAATAAGTGAACCTTGCTCTTGTCCCATAGATTTTAAATTGTGTTGTGTGCCTTGGAAATAATCCATTCCCAGTAAGTATTTTTTTTCTGGTCAGCAGGGCTCAAATCATGTTTCATCTTGTCTTACAATTCTATCATCAATACTGGAGTGTAAGTTTACAAACTATGTGCCTTATAAAAATTACTAGTATGAACACATGATGACATAATTTACTAAGAAGCAAGTTTTAAACTGTGTTGGCTTTCAAAAATCTTTTAAATTAAGTACATATATATTACTTGATGTATATTTTAATTCATAATTATTATAACAGTTGCTTTAGTGCTTGTGAAGATAAATAGGCTAAAAGCAATTGAAAGTTAAATCTTATCTACAGACTATATATAGCTCAAATTTCCTTAAAGTTATCTTCAGACTATAGACCTAGAAACAAAATTAGTAAAGTGACATATGATTTTGTCTTGTTTATGTAAAAAGATTTTTTTAATATGCATTATAATCTACAAAAATAAAGGAATGATACTGGACCTTTACTAAGTGCTTAATCTTTATACATCTAATGAGCTATGCTCCTGGTTGTATGATGACTAGTATTATCTTACTGATTAACCATTCCCTGTTTTTACCTCTACACATGTATTACACAAATAAAACTTCCAATAATTATTTTAGCAGTTGGTATTGTAAAATAATAGATGCTCCATTGTCTCTCTTCTCTGGAAATAGAAAAATATATTCATGACAGATATAAACAAATCAGTGCATGATTCATCTTTGGATGGAAAAATCTATTTGATGAGCCACTTAATCCAAAACTTCTATAACCAATTTTTGGGTCCTAGAATAATAAACTAGTTTGAGTTGAAAGGGCCTTTTGAAGGTTATCTAGTCTAAACCCTCTGTGATGAGCAGGGGCACCTTTAATTAGATCAGAGCTTCATTCCACCTGCCTTTGAATGCTTCCAGTGGATGTGGATAGGGCATCCACAACATCTCTGGACAACCTGTTCCAGTCTCTTACCACACTAATTGTAAAAGAAGCAAACAAAACCCCTCCAAAACACCAAAACCTCAAAGCCCCCCACTACCTAAATTGACCTTTTCTTGGATTAAAACCATCACCCCTTGTCATATCACAACAGGCCCTGAAAAAAGCCAGTTCCCATCTTTCTTATAGACCCTCTTCAAGCTCTGAAAAGCCACAGTTGGGTCTTCCCAGGGTCTTATCCAGGCTACAGCCCCAAGTCTCTCACACTTTCCTCATACAAGAGGTGCTCCATCCTAGGATCAGCATGGGTTGTTACTGCTGTTCCAGAATACAGGGCAGCTTTTTTTTCTGGGGAGCATTTTCTCTTGTATTTTCTTAGGATAAAATGCAGAAGAGCCCACAGATGGGATCTCAGTGAGGCACAACATGAAGCCAGCATACCGATGGAACCTCTGGTTCAGTAGAGCATCTTGCTGTTAGAACAACACTGAAACTGGTGTTTGTTTGCAAACCTATCTGTAAAATGTTAGTTGCCTGGGGACAGGGCTGTTTCTTACATCGCCCCTTGTGTATTTATAGTGAGAACAGCAAGGTCTTGATGTCATTTGGAGCCACAGTGAAGTAGAACTGACAAATATTTGCAGTTGAGCTGATGCATTTACCTAAGTATTTCTGTTTCAGATTCGTCTTCACATTGTTCACAAAGATAAAGAAAAAGGGAAATTGTATCAATTTTCCTCCCCATTACATCATCACTGCCAGACTCATCAAACTTCTGGAGATTTCAGGATTTAGAAAAGGATCTTCCAGTGCAGGTAGAAGATCAATTGTTCTTTTTAGGAGTTGCTGAGATTCTTTGTGCACTTTTTAATATAATTACCAGCTGGTTTAATTTCTTGTTGCAGCGCATTTAATCAGTTAATCACTACTAGCCTTGGAAACATAGGATGATTTAACTAATGGTCTTAGAAGCAAGTAAAATGGAGAACTGCATGATTATTTCTTAACTGGTTTGATCTCAGCTTGCATAAAAATTTAAAACTTTCAAGCTGCCTTCAAATAGTACACATGTTAGTACTTAAATTATGATCTAAGAGGATTTTTTTTTGTTTACTGGTTTCCAAGATATTTGGAAAATGGATTCCAAAGGGAAAAGTACTCATTTTTGTACATATTATACACCTACTATTTGCTATATTTGGTACCTATCTACTTGTCAGACCAAATAAATCTAATTCCCTAATGCACATGTAAAAAACTATGTAAGTGCTTTGTAATATTTTTAAAAGCATCATTAAAGTTAATCTATATCTGTGCTCCTACTGCCATGTGAATCATGCTAAAAATGGTCTTCCTATTTTGCAATTTCACACTACTGTATGTTAATGTCTACAGAAAACTAGTTTTGTAAGAGCTGTCAAAACTTATGATAGAAACACTTCCATTTAACACTGAATTTAGCCACCCCTTTGGCATTCCTTGCACTTGTTCTCAGAGGCAGCACACCATATTCTGTACTCTTACTATGTATTAACATCTTGAATGTTAACGCTAAAGTATACACCTTCAAAACATTTCTAAGTATTTGTGCTGAAAAAACCTATCTCAATATCCTTTTTTTAGTGAGGGGCCAAAACTGAACACCAGATTTGAGTTGTGGCCTCACCAGTGCTGGGTACAGGGGGACAATCCCTGCCCTGGTCCTGCTGGCCACACTGTTGCTGACACAGTCCAGGATTGTCACAGGCCTTCTTGACCCCCTGGGCACACCCTGGCTCATGTTCAGCAGCTCCCAGCCAGCATTCCCAGGTCCTTTCTGCTGGGCATCTTTGCATCCACTCTGCCCCAGCCTGTAGCACTGCCTGGGCTTGTTGTGACACAAGTGCAGAGCTGGGCCTTATTGAACCTCACAGCATTGTCCTTGGCCTGTCCTGTCCAGGTCCTTCTGCAGAGACTTCATGTCCTCCAGAAGATCAACACTCCCAACCAAGTTGGTGTCTTCTGTGAGGGTGCACCCAATCCCCTTGTCCAGATCATTGGTAAAGATATTAAACAGGACCAATACTAAGGCCTTGGATATTACTGAGTTCATGGATCCAATAACTGCATTGCTGAATGCTTCCTATATAGAAACTGTTTAATTAGATGGAAGAATTTTTTTAAAGGCAATTCCAACATTTTTTGTAATTTTTGTCAATAAAACAAGAAGGATTAGATTCCTTAAATTCAAAACAGGGCCACTTACGCTTGTTTACCAATTGGGTTAACAGTGCACATTACACAGAGGGAAGAGGAACAGAAGAGATAGTTTTCAACTTATAAGAAAGATCTAACATTAGGGAAACACTAAAGATAGAGGAAAGCGACATGGCAAAATTGTAAAGTAATGCATAATTTTCAGTCTTCACAATGAGAAATTCCAACCAGTGGTTATAGCAATAGATAACTGAAGAGTGAGGTGACAGATTTAATTTAATGTAGACAACAGCACTGCAAAACACTCTTGGAAGATTTTTCCCTTCAAAACATGTCTTTCTGAAGTTATGCCATTCAGGACAAAATATCCATACTGAGACTGTTGACAAAAACTTAAAAAATACATTAGCTGTCTAAATAAAGACAAATAATTGAAAATTAGATACTGAAATATTAAGTCAAACATGAAAAATATTATGTTCTCAAGTTTTTGTTTATCTTTGTTAAATATACATATATCTGTGTACTGATAGCCACCAAATAAAAAAAATCCACAAAAAAACCCAACACAACGACAAAATAATAAACCACAGAAATATGTAATTTGAGGGGACAAGCAAGAAAGTTCTTACAAGCATGAAATACCAGAAGCTCTAGAACACAGAGCAGAAACAAAAATGGCACTTGTTAAGTTTGTATTATTATGAAATAATAAGTTGCTAATAATAAATAACTAATAAATATTATGAGGGTTTTGAACATGTAATCCTGTTTACTTTTTTCCCTCTAATAAATATAGGCAGCAAATTTTACAAGATACCAATTACAAGTGATGAAAAAAAGTAATCTTTCACACAAAGCCATGTTGTGAACACTTTCGCCACAAGGGATAAGGAAAATGAGCTGCTGACTATGACTGTCAGAAAGAAAGCTCTTCTGCACAGCTAATAGAGAGGACTGTCACTTTTTACAAGGGCATGTAATGACAGGACAAGGGGGAATGGCTTTAATCTGAAAGAGTAGGCTTAGATGAGATGCTAGGAAAAAATTCTTTGCTTTTAGGGTGAAGAGGCACTGGCACATGTTGCCCAGATGTGTTGCATATGCCCCATCACTCAAAGTGTACAGGCCAGATTGGATGGAACTATGAGCAACCTGGTTTAGTTAAAGGTGGACCTGCCCAGAAAGGGACATTGGAACTTCATTATCTTTAATGTTCATTACAATCCAGATCATTCTCTGATTCTGATTCTTTGACTGTGGAAAGGCTGCATGAGTTCACAATGAAAGTTGAGAAAGTGAAAAGTGAAAGTAATGAAAGCATTAGGACACAGTTATAATAATACAGTGAATCAATGGCTCTATCTATATAATCACCAAATGTATGAAGCTCAACAAGAGAAAGTGCATTCTGGATTCTGCATCTAAGACAGAGCAACCCTGGGTATAGTACAGACTGGGGAATGAAGTACTAGGAAACAGCACCATAGAAAGGGACCAGGGGGTAGATGGTGAGTTGAACACAATTCAGCAGTGCCCTGGCAGCCAGGAGGGACAACCCTGTCCTGGGGTGAATCAGGCACAGCATCACAGCCAGGCAAGGGAGGGGATTGTCCTGCTCTGCTCTGAGCTGGTACAACCTCACTTTGAGTGCTGGGGACAGTTTTGGGTACCACAGCATAAGAAAGATATAAAGCTATTAGAGAGTGTCCAAAGGAGGGCAACAAAGATGGTGAAGGGCCTTGAGGGGAAGCCATGTGAGGAGTGGCTGAGGGCACTTGGTCTGTTCAGCCTGGAGGAGACTGAGGGGAGACCTCATCACAGTCTACAACTTCCTTCTGAGGGGAAGAAGAAGGGCAGACACTGATCTCCCCTCTGTGGTAACTGGTGGCAGGGCTTCAGGGAATGGTCTGAAGTTGCGTCAGGGGAAGTTTGCATTGAATATTACCAACCTCTGCTGAAACAGAAGAAAGTATGTATTAAAAAACCATATCTGGCAAAAATATTTAAATGCTGTAGAACTATTGCATTTTATATAATTCAGCCTTTTTCTGCTGTAATCCAGGTAAATCTTTCATCACATCCTTCTATTCCAGTAATAACATTGTGATAGCTCATAATCCATTGGTCATACTTTCAAAATTAGAAAAGTGGTTTTAATATTTTTTAATGGATTGTTTTGCTATTCCAATTAGACAGTTAATTTCTCCATGCTCAGACATCATCTCTATATAGATCTAGTTTAGCCAAGTCTTTTCTTTCCCCTCTTGTAAAGCTCTACTTTCATTTAAATCATTATTTATTATCCAGCAGTCAAAAACACTTCCATAATTGATTCACATGACAAAACCGAGGTTTTTCTCATGTCGTACCTCCTCTTACACATCCTGCCTTCCTAATAACTGGGAACAGGGGTGTTATCATACTTATATAAACAGCTGGAAAAATGAAACTAAACATTTGGAAACTGACTCTAACTGTATTTTAAGATGACCATAGAAAGTCTATTGTGGGAAATACAGGACCTACAACAGAATTTTACTGTGTTTTGTACATATGTTTCAGAACTGGTAGAAAAACCTCAAACCAACAACATTGCAGAGCTTCAAACTTGTTCAATATTTACATCAGGGGAAAAAAATTCCAAATTTTCAGTCTAAATTTTTATTTCTTCTAAACTCCATAAATAAGAAAAGGGTATATTTTGTTACTTTAAGAGTATGTTTTGTTACTTTATGAAATCTAATAACTATTTGTTTATGATTCCATTTATTTAATTTCAACTCTAATTTTTGCGATGAAGAACAAAAATTTCACCTAGTTAAAAGAACATCAAAATGTCCTAATCATACACTAGAGAGATACTGAACACAGACTCATTAAATGGTGGATCTTTATTTTTCCCCTTCAGCTGGTGAGCTAGTAGCTAAATGTCTCTGTCAGCTTCTGTTGTGAGGAAGAACAAAACATACAGTAAATCTGCAGAGGGAATATTATGATAGCCAGCTTATGCTATTTTGCCCTTGCTGCTTTTTTCATTGTCATCACTGCTGCATCTAGTTGTTTAAACACTCTGCAGACCTTCTGCATCATACTTTTGTCAAAGGCAAGGATCAAGTGTTATTCAATACAATTTTCTGCTTTGACAGCAACCCCCAGTAACTAGACAATGACTGTTGGCAACCAATCAGCTTTACATTTTCTTAACAGTTACCATGTTTCCCTAGATTGCTAATGAAGATAGCGACTGTGATTGTGACAAAGCCTTAATTAAGTCATGATAGATGCCATCTCATTCTTCCCCTCTATCATGAGATATTTAATAAACCATTATCCACAGGCAAAGTCAGCCTCTGACATGCTTTGCAGGGTTCTGCTAACACATAGGTAGGAACCAGTGAGGGTTTAGACGTGTTAAATTCATTCTGTGGAAGTATGTGTGTACTTAGATAGCTGCTATGCCAATTTTGCAAACATCAGTACTGTACATATCTGCATCCCACTGCTCTTTATCTGAATGATCTAGATTCTCCTGATAGGAGAGAGCTCTTTTGATCTCTCAAGAGAATCTTTCTCTGATTCACACTATTGGCAAAATACCTTTTCTTTCACCACTCACACATGCTTTACACTGAGTACCAATATTTTGCCTTTCATATCAGCATCCTGGTTGGGTTCCCCAGAAGGTCTGTTAGAGACAGATATTGTTTACCGTGTCTTCCTCACACATCTTCACCCCTTTGGAGTAAGGCTTTTAGAGAGCAACCTCTACAAAGCTGGTCAGATAATCTTACCAACAAAGAGCTGATAAAACTCAGGTTCCACCTCTTGCTGAATCCATTTGTGTGACTGGTAACACAAGTCAGATGTGGTCATTGCCCTTAACTGAGTTAAAGAGAAGGTGCAGGCAAGATCGAGGGCAAATGGCTCAGAAGGAAGACCTGTAGGTATTATTAACTGTGAGCAGGAAGGGCTGCTTCACAAGGAGGAATTCTTTACAACCACAAAAGGGTACTTTTGTGGTTGCAAACAAAGAACTCAGAAACTAGACAAAAAAAAAATATTATGGAAAATAAATAATCAGAGAAAAGAAGAGAAGAGGAAGGCATAAGAGATAAACACATGAAAGTGAAGAAGTATGGCTTACCACAAAATTGTCACGGAGTAATTTCAGTGGCGGAAGTTTTCATAGTATTTTTGTCGCTTTGTCTTTACAGTCACAGAAATTAGTTCAGTAGTTTACTGTTAATTTCTTTAGCCTGCAGCTCTTGTTTTATAGTGTCCACAATTTACTCGTTCACAGACATATTAAAATTTTGTTCTTCAATAATCCTGCCAAATAAAATGCTTCAGTCTCCTATTTCAGTAGCTCCATACATGTGCAATAGGATTTTCCCTTTTTTATTAGTACTTTTTCCTAGACATGTTTTTATCTAGTTATATAAGCTGTGTCCTCCCAAAAAAAATCATTTATAAAATAGGCAATTGGTTTTTATTTAAAAAAATAAAAATCCCATGGTTCTAACCAATTTTTTACTGGTCTCTCCACAAATCTCTTGTGAAGGGTGTTAATTTCACATAGCTTGATTTATCAATTATTACTTGTTTTGCTTGGAGTATAAGTAAAATTTTATAATTCATAAAAGCTTAAGCTCTGTAGTAATGGAATGGTCATTGACCATTCCCACATTTTAAGTTTCTGTTCTTATCCAATTCTCTCATTAAAACAAAAGTGTCAAAGTTATCCTAGTAAAAAATCTGATGTTCACCTGTTTATCAAGTGAGAGCGTGAAACTTTTCACTGTATTTTAAATAAGCTTTTGTGAGTGCTTTATCAGTGCAGCAAGACAGTGTCATCTTGTCTATATTACTGGAGTTAGCAGTTGTTTGCAATTACTGTAAATTTGTCTTTGAAAAATTTAATCATGGTTGATCAGTAAAGTGCAAGAAAGATGTGCAGGAGAAAATTTAATTCAGAAATGAAAAATACAAAATTCAGTAGAAGAAAACTTCTCAACATAATCTCTGCAGTCCTTTGAGATAATTACTATAAATTTTCCTTTTTAGAAATATTTATTTCTATTGATACTTATTCTTCCTTGAGTAATCTCTTTCAATGTAAGTTGCTATCTGAACAAATAAAATTATGAAGAAATGATTCTTTTATTTTAGTTTCACTCACTTTTGTTGCTTGTTGTTCTCAGGTGAAGTTGAGAGCATCTCTATGTATCACGTTTTCTAATCCTGTGCAGAAATTTAAAAAACCTGAAATGCAGAAACAGAAGCAGCCTTTTCATTAGGAATGGACTGTGTTTTCCAGACATCCTAACCATTCTTGTTTCTTCATCCCTCCTCTCTCCGTGCAGTGACAACTACCTGTGATCAGGTGGATTGTAAAGAGGTTATTAATAGCTTTTCCCTATCAGAAAACAATAATGCAGAAGAAAAATAGGCTGAAAAAATCCTGGGTTATGAATCCTAACTGACACAACGTGTCTGCCAAAATGACCTCAGATTTCAACCAAAATGTGAGGAAAAAAACCTGTGGATCAGAAAGCTAATGAGTCATTTTTCCTCTAATAATAATGATCACAGAAATGTTTTGTTCTGGGTTTTCCCTTCTGTTTATTTCTGTGTTGGCCCTCAGCATCTATCAGGACACCAAGTTATTTCACCATTCCTAAGGGAAAAATGATTCAGGAGGTGATTGATGGAGTTAATGGAATCTCACTTCTCCTCAGATGCCTGAAAACAAGTTATCCTCAAAATTGATTTGCTGTTTCTTGTAGCCATAGATCACACACTGAAAGTATCACTGAAACAGAGTATTACATAAATTCTTAAGCTAGTCAAACTCTGAAATGGTAAATCCACCCAGATGCATGCAGAGGTTGCCATCACAGTTTAAATTCAGTCTAATCTTGTAAGTAAAAAGAAAGGTATTTAGGTCTGTCTAAAATCAACCTAGAAAGGTAAATTATGTCTTATGGTGAGCTGAAAAATTGCTGTACACCATTTACTTAGATTTTGGCTAGCTCAGTTATCTCTACGCCATACACTATTACAGACTAGAGGTACATCCAGTGTGAGCAGCAGCTGCAGGAGAAATCAAATCTTGCTGGTTAGGGACAAAATTCTCAGGATGTTTGTAGTGTAAGGAAGGAAGCAGGAGAGACTGGGGTGGGAAACTGCTTGAAGAAGAAGAGCTGTAAATATTTTTGGAATATGTGATGATCCAGGGTTTTATTGAGGTCATAAAACATCTGTAGATCCTTCATTATTTTAAGTCAGTCAAAAACATTCAATTAATATTTCCTGTAAACTAGTCTTATGTGTTCCTAGTGTTTGTTATCTTCTAGAAGCTTCTTCTATAGCTATTGCCCAGTGCTTTTCAGTTGCTTTAGGATTTTTTCCTCTAAACTGCTCTCCATTCTGTTGTTCCTATTCCTCAAAGAGATGACAACCAAAAAGAGAAATAAATAGCACATGGCCATGCTGAAGTGATATCTATCTAATGTGTTTGCCTTGCTGTCCTTGGAAATTTGAGTTAGATTTTTTTACACAATAATATATATTTTTTAAAAAATAAATTTATTAGAGCTGTTACCTGTAATTAAATATTACACTTTAAAGATTTTTCGAAGCAATATTATGAAGCAACATCATCTGCTTCTTCCCTTAGTTTGTATCCTTTCTCTTTGTGAAGATGAGAGGTATTCATGAAGCCTTTTAGCTTGCCTCTAGCCCACCCAGTTCACAAAAGAGGGGTGGAAATTTGAGTAATCTGCAAATTTGAATAAAGAGATAACCTGAGACTGACTCAGAATCATGGCGTTCTTATTCAGTAGGTTTCTATCACTCCCTGCTGAATAGATAATGATATCACACACAACAGTGACTTACCACGTACTCTTATATTAGGTTCAGGGAGTTATTAGAACAAAAGAGTTTTTCTGGCACATAAGCAAAAAAAAAAAAAAAAAAAAAAAAAGGCATTACATATGCAGAATAAACTGTCTCATTAACTAACTAATGAGGAATGAATTCCGCATACCCTGTGACAACTGTTCCTTTCTGCTTTCCTTTCCCTGCACTCTTTACTAGCCATTTTCATGAAGACCTCTTTCTGACTTTGAGTCTTCTTCCCAACAGGGGAGCTAGTCCCCAAGATTTCTACCCCTAAAATAAAGTATTTTCTATGGTTATGAACACGCTTTGCTTAGCAACTTTTTAAACTGCATCCTGTGCCTACTCCTTAATAAATGTAAAGTAATTTTGCTTTGCACCAGTACCAAAGTTTTGCCTAGTAGCAACACTGTTCTGCATCAAGCTGTTTCTCAGAAAATATTTAAACAAATAGAAGAGCAGAAAACAAAGCTGTATAGGAAAAACTGCTAAACAAGAAGAGGAAACAAAGATTTATTTTCTGAGGAATCCAAGCGGAGAAAAAATAAAAAAATATAGTAATTTGAGCATGGCCAAATTTCTTTGACATTTTTATGTCTGGGAAGGAGATGAGGAAAACTGAGTCAGAAATCTGATACTGGAGGTTTTGTTTGTTGGTTTTGGGGTTTTTTTAATGTGATGTGTATCTGTATGAATTCAGTTATTTACCACATGTCATACCAAGAATCTTGGTTAAACAAAATACCTCAACTAACTTTGATAAACGTGAATTCTAAGGGACTGACCTCTTCCAAGTATTCGTGAAGCAGAATTGCCAAAGCAGGGATAGTTAGTCATTCATTGGGGGGAAAAAAACCCTTGAATAAGAGCCAGTTGGGACATAAATATCAAAGCTACTGAATCCTCAGTGGAATACTGTGTATGTGAAGTTGTTATGAATGCTCTATCATGGCAGCAGGCATTTATCATTGATACTGCTTTTCACTGGGGAGTATGAAACTAGATGCTAGTCTTACCTCTAAATCCAGACATGGAAAATTCATCCTTAATTAGCACAACACACCAAATGAAAGAAATCCTGCGTAAAATTCTGAGAATATTTTTCATAGCCTCCCCTATGACTTTATTGTGGATTTCTTTTTTTTTTTTTTTTCCCAGCAGCTCCCCTTTCAGCTACCAGCAGCCACAGTAGCAGCACAGCTTGAAATGAAATCAACAGCCAGAGGACATCAAGATCAGAACAATAGATATAATAGATATCACTGACGTGTCAAGGCTTCCATATATAAAACAAACAGTGCCTACTCCCATCTACATTTACAAGCTAAAAGGGTTCACATTTTGTTTCATTTTCAAGGAGGGGCTTACTCAAGCAAGTAGAGCAATACAGGGACAGAACTTTCCCCCAGTTTTCTTGTTCTTCTTGTGTAAAATGTGTGTCATTCTTAGTAAAAAGATTATTGAATTCTTTCCATTCATTAGATTGAAGTACTGTCTCCTATACCCTACAGGGAAACCAATTCATTAGTAGAAACACAAGTTGGCCCTCTTTAACTGCACCTCCAGGCACCTTGCAAATAATTTATGAGGTAGTGAGAAGTTTGACAATCAAAAAAAAAAATGGAAATTCACAAGGCAGACTCCTGGGAAATCTTAATAAATGTATTTCCATTCTATTTGGGTTTAAAAATAATGTCCAAATTCCTCACTCAGAAATGAAGCAGCGTGTTTTCAGTGATGTTTGATAGCGTTTTTGTAATATGAAAAATTTTTGGCTTCATTAAGCCAAATTAATCTTTGTCTTACCACTTGATATCACAGCTAGACAAGTATAATGACCCACAGATAAGTTGGAAATATTAATTTGTTTTTTGTTGGGTTTTTGTTTGTTTGTTTGGTTGGTTGGTTCTTTTGGTTGGTTGGTGGTTTTTTTTTTTTTTTTGTATTTTGCATTAGAAATCCAGAAGCATTTCTTAAGGCTTTGGTGAGCAGAAACTTTAAATCCTTACATGAGAGGACCACAATTATCAATTTCCAAAATTTTGAAATACCAAAAATCCTGAGTGGAATACACAAAACTCCTTAAAATATAAATAAGATGTCCAGCACACAAACCAGAGGTCTTTCTCTTTTGCTCTAACTGTTTAGAAAATCACTTTCTGTAGCACCTGGGAAAAAAGGGATTTCATATATGAGTCAGTTGTTCAGGAAATACCTTTGCATCAATTCAGAAAGAGCTCAATTCCAGCTCAGTAGCTGAAGATTTATTTTCCCTGTGGATCTTTCTCTACAAAACATCTCCAGAAAGACCAACTCTTTCTCAGAAATGATTGTAATTGTATTCTCCTGTGGGAAAAGATAACAGCAGAGGGCAACAGCAAAATCGTCAAAGTGTAGCTCCAAGTGAGATAATGACAATGAGGTGGTAATGGAAGAGACGGAAAATGATTCTTCTTGTTCAGACTTTTCTTCATGTTCTCACAAATTATTAGGAAATTAAGCTTTGGAACAAACCTAAACATAGGTTATCAAGAAGACACTATTATCTCTCATGAATTTAATAAAGCATCTAAAGAAGATAAGAGAACCTTTATCTTCCTATAATTCTTATCAAGTCTTCAAAGAATATGAAATTCATTTATGAGATACTGTATATATGTCATTACACAAGCCAAAATTTGTTGTTGTTTTGGAAGCTTTTCAGGAAGCTTTTCTGTTTGAGCATCAACCACCTTATGTTGCCAGCTAAAAATCCCTAGCCTCTTATTTAGAAAGTAGAGTTGCATGTATCAATCAAATCAAAGAACTCACGGATGTTATACATGGATATAGGAATGACAGATTTTTCTTTCTGGTGAGTCTTAGCTATGTTGGTAGAGAAGAATCTCACAAAAATTTCTTCAGAGAACAAGAGCTGTAGTCTGATTCATCCCTGTCACACTTCAACCTTAAACCAGAAGGAATTTCTGACATGCTGACTTAGTGGTTCCCTGAGTCCAGTTGGCCGTCAGGATGTGCAGAGATAATTGTCACTTACAGTAAAATGTTTCAAAGTTCATTGAAGGAAATGTAGCTGAATCAACTTTCAGCTGCACCGAAAGTTAAATTTCAGTCTTCCTTCCTGTATCTTCTTTCCCAGTGTTCTCTTTGATTTGATAAAATAAAAAAGTTAAATCTAAAAATCAGTTATAAAAATTTTCCTATTTCAAGACAGAAGGACAGGAATGTATTTCACTGGCCATCGAGAGCATCCATAAAGAAAATACTTAATTGTAGTAATCTCTGCAGATTCACTGGCCAGGTTGAATAGATCAGGATGTTTCTTACCATACTTAATTTGAATGTTTCTGATTAGGAAAACAGGAACACCTGCACTGTAATATTCAGTAAGACAAATGAATATATTTTTATTAAGTGATTAGTCATAAATACAAGTATGCTTTAATAATGGTAAAATATGTGTTTGTCTAGAGAAAGAAAATCTTTCTTATATCTCTCTGATTTATTCTCCTTTTTTTTCTGATTAATTTTTCTTATTCTGTTATACTTAATATGCATCAGCTTTTAAAAGTAATCAAGTATTTAGAAGCTGTGAGGCTTAGATCAGCTGTGGGGTTCCTGCAGATATCAGCATCACATATTTTTTTCTACTTTATATTACCCACTTTAAAAAAAATCATATTTCTTGAGCATAATGGATAGACTGCAATGATTTACAAGGAAATAATTTCACTGAGGGACTTTGGGTTGGTAGTATCATATAACACAAGAACAAAAGTCTGATTGGTTTATGATTTCACTGGGAAACTGAAAGGAAATTAATTCTATTTAACTCACTACTTGTCAACTCCTTTGTTGTTGTTGTTGTTTGTAATATATGTATCTAACACTGTGTTTTATGTCTGGAGATATTTCAAGCTGCTTAAACATTTATTAGTTTAATAATAATGTTAGAAATGATTGAAACGCTATAAATGCTTAAAATGGAATATAGAAACTTCTGGGTTTGGTGTTCAAACTAAAACCATTTTGACTACAGTTTCTAAAAGGGCCAGGTAACCCAAAGTATGTTAACCAAGATAACCTGCTATGCTAAGGTCTTATTGATAGGTCTGGACTTTCTGAAATCAGAAAGATAGGTTAAAAACACAGTATTAAACAAGGATTATAATAGGATTGATGTACTATCCCTGCCCAGCTACTACCCTTCTTCTGCACATTTACACAAAACAGAAATCTGATAACAAGGGGGAAATGGCTTTGGGGAGCTTAGGACAAGAAGACAGTGAAAGCTCTGTGGCTCACCCAAGTAATTGCCTACTGTACCTAAACATCACATAATCACAGTGGGTCAAGTATTTCTGATTACTTTCTTAACCTAATGCCCTCTAGACTTAAGAGGGAAAAGGATTTAATGACTTACACAAGCAAGCCTTGTTCCCTGACCAGCATCACCATTCCCAGGTGAGCAAGTACTCTTTCTCTAGCCTGCCCGTACACTAAAAGCTGACCTTCCCTCCAGGTGGCTCGGTTTAGCTAGTGCTTGCACTTCCCAGGAAGACACAGTTTCCTTAGATCAAAACATTAGTTTATAAGCAGATTTTAAGGCCTTTGTTGTCACAAGAAAGAAGTAGACTGCTGTGGCCCTTTTGCAACCTTTTGATAAGGATGTGCATCCCAACAGCTTAACTGGAGCCTTTAAGAAGACCTTAACCATAGTACATGGAAATATCTAGTGGCTGATAAGCCTGCAGGTTGCAGTAAATCTATGAATGACCACAACACTCGTGTCACAGCATCACTTTTTGTTTTCTCAAAAACTCTCCTTCCAACAAATGCTATCATCTTCCACTGCTTTCTCAAAAAGGCTTTTTTTTTTGGTTGATGGTCTTGTATTGCTGATTTGTCTCTGACACACCAGTGATTTTCCTCCTGATTGTAACCACATTAATAAAGTGGACATTATGGCAGGAATTATTTTAACCTTTGTGAGAAGACATCACTGTTTTGTGGTAAATATGAGTGGGATTTATTGCTGCCACTGATTAAAAATAGCAGTAATATTTTGATCACTCTTGGCTTCCAAGCGGGTCTGCTTAGCCACTTATACTTCTTGATTAAATCTAGAACAATTGGATTCTCCAGTATTTGATTCCTCTCTGGTTACTGCACAGGGAAGGGGGTGTTAATGTCTGGACAGGACAATAAACACGCCCAGCCAGTAATTTCCTTAACTGCATTGTCTCCTCCTCCAGCTCAGACATTCATCAAAGTTATGGTGACAAACAGGGAGGAGGCAACAGAAGGGGAAAGGGGAAGGAACTCCCACTGGTTGGATTGGTAATTGCAATTTCAGTGTCACTGCTTGATTCTTGTGCATGAGAGAAGGGAAAAGACTGAAGTACACTGGAAAGAGGCATATTTTCCTGGTATTTGAACTAGGTGAAAAAAGAGGCAAAAACCAAGAAGACGATCTTCAATACTTTTAATTTAATCCTCTCCAGTTCACCCTTCTCACTTTTCTTATTGTTTTTCCTATTAAAACAAATATGCCACAGAACAGGAGGAAAAGGGTCAGTAAAACATACTTTTCCCTCTATCAGATGAAAGTATTTTAAAAATGCTGAAGATGATAAAAATGTGATTTCAATGTTTCTACCCATGTGATGCAGTTTTTAAACTTCTGCTGAGTTGAAAGTAAAGAATATTTTTAAATAATGTGGAATTTTTGTGGCGGCATTTCAATAAAGCTTGGTAGCAATAGAGCAAGCAAGTGCAATTAACTTCACATGCAGCAAAGTTACACAAATATTTTATGTCTCACTCTTCCTCTAGTCACTGCAGAAATGTCTATCCATCCTTCTGAGACTGTTTTTTAAATGTTTTACATGAAAAAATTTCCTGCATTTTTTTTCTTTCCACTTTGTGAGAATGATCACCTTCTCACACCAGTAAAAGCCTGTTTTATCCAACATATGTTTAAATCTTATCCCTCTAAATATTTAAAATGCCATTACTGCAAAGCCATCTAGGGGAGCTCTGCAAGCTTTATCGTCTTAAAATTGTTACTCCAAAATTGTAGTGAAATGAAATAATATTGTAGTCAAGCTTGTGTATTCCTTGGAAGATCTAAATGTTTCTTCAGTTATTCAACAGAAAAATAGATTAAAAAATAATTTCAGTGCTGAGTTTATATTTTTAAGTATTCATTTGTACTATTTCAGTTTGAACCAGATTGAGATTCTGCCAGCTCTTCACCCAGCGATAGTTCTGAATAAACTAGGCAGAGATAGAAGAGAGCACTGCTCTAAACTGGGAAAAACTGCCATCCAGAGTGATTTATCATATGCATAAAAGTCATAAAAAGACTGAATGATCTTTCTAAATGGCATAACACATTATACCAGTATTGAATAACAGAGAAGCTGAGATAAGAACCTTGTGATACAGCAAAAAGTAATGGAAAAGACTGAGATACAAAGTATGGTCACTGCAAAACCCCACAAATTTATATAGTGAAGTAAAAAAAGGTAAAATTATAAATTAACTTAAAAGACAGAAGGAATGGCCTCAGAATCAGGAAAAAAATCTTATTTATGTAGCAAAAAGCTATTCTTTGGTTAAACAGGTCTGATTGTCTCTTCTGAGTGATGCAGCTATGCCCATGTAGTTCAGGGATGAGACTGATGGACAGCAAAAATTTTCTATTGTCACAAAATTCTGGTACTGGTTTATGGCTGGGTTTGTATCTGGGATATATTTTTCTTCTTAGAAACATTTCTTTCTTTTTAAATTATTTTTAAAATATTGATCAGAAATTAGTAAAAATACTTCTGGAGTAATATCTTTTTGCCTATCTCTATGCCAACATAGAGAGAAACATGTTCAGAGACAATATAGCTGAAATGTTTCATTGACTAGGATGGGCAATATTGGAAGGAATGTTTATTTCTTTACTGACTATATCTCTGTTCCCTCTTCTTGCATTGCCAGGGTTTTTTTCTGACTATTATGACTGTCCCTGAGCAGATGATCATGAATGGAATTGCAGGCTGGGTTAGTACGGACTTTAAGAGGGGCATTCATCAGACTCAACATACCAGATGTTGCATTGAAGATTTCCAGTCAAAGTACCATTAGTTTCTAGATTAAGGCAGATAGAAGGTGAATGCTGTGAAAGTGATTCAGTGCTTAACTTGATGATTAAATTATTGCTGTGTAGTCCAGTCTATGAAAGAAAAATGCATGATGTGTACCTATATTTAATAACTCTAATGAAATTGCCTTGCAAATGACAATAGTTACACATAATTCAAAGGATAACATTCTGCTTTGCAGTTGAAATGATTCCCCAAAACATTGTTTGAAAGACACAGAAAAAACACAGTTTCAAATTAATTCTAGGCAGGATTTCTTTCTCCAATCTTGGGACCTACCTTTCCAGAGACATTATTAAGCACCCCATTTTTACCCTCCACAAGTAATCAAATTCCATTAGTTCATTGTCTTACCTGGGAAAACTTATTTCAGTAGCATCATCATGTTAAAGTAGCCTTGCCACTCAAAGGCAGTAGAACCCTTTGGAGATGTTGCAAAAAAAAACTGTGATTGGACCTCTTAGATGGCAGCAGAAACTTTAATCTGGGCTTAAATATGCATATATAATATGTCTGGGACAACTTTATACCTTTTTTGTCTCTCTGGTATCCTCTCTCTGAAGATTCCTATTTTCAAAGGAATTTATATTGTACAATATGGGAATTTTTTTTTCTTAGAATCTTTGATTTGCAGAACTAATGCCTTTTAAAATCAAACACAGATCCTCTTTGCAAATATTTGCAATTTGAATCCAACTCTAGCCAAGACTATCTAGATAGGCTTAGGCCAACTGATATTTGTAGTCATCTGTATTTCTTTTTCATTAAAATTCTATGAAATAATAATGTCAAAATATTTCTTTATAATACTTGTTTTGTTCTGACAGGGCAAGTATGTTCAAACTGAATGTAACTGAAGGGGTCTGAGGACAGTCACTCTCAATGAAAGCCACAGAGCTGTCCCCACAAACTCTTATGGAATGAACTGTTCAGATTTTTCAGTGCTTTATGCTGTAGCAGCAAAATAAAATGCCCAGAGATGAGCAGTGCAGGATAAGAACTGAGTAAAGTTGATATGGAAAAATGCTTGCCTAAAGATAAATAGCAGAAGGAAAGCTATTTTTTTTTCACTGGCTGGGCAAAACCTTAAGGAAGTCAACTGGTTGCACAGAATGAGAAAGAAAGCAGAGAGGGCAAAGCAGAGCTGATAAACTGCTGCTTTCAACAGAAGATAAATGACCATGATGGCCTGGCTTCCACATTTATGAGAGGAGAGTCGTTTTTATCTTAACAAGGAATGCAGACTTTATATTTCTGTTTTCAGCTTTTTTTTAATGGAATCTGATTTTCCCTTTGAACAATTTAGATCTAGATAAAAATATTATTTTCCAGAAGTCTTCTTTCTTTTTTTTTTTTTCAGTGATCCATATCACATCATATTGAGCAATATTTAATTAGACAATTTTTATTCAGTGTAAAGTTCCAAATTCCACAGAGTAAAATATTTGAATTTATTTTTTACTTGTAGCCGCCTATAATTTCGATTTGCAAGACCACTTTTAGAAAAGATTGTCAAAAAAAGTAACAAAAGCATAAAATGGAGCCAAAGCATACAATGGACCCAAGGTATACAATGTTTCCCAGCAAGGAATAAATAACAAGAAAGAAGTTTAGAGTGAATGAGAAATGTTAAATACTAGTTCACATCTCCAGGCTGACGTTGTGTAACAGTCACTTTCTGTGGTAGCTTCCACTTCAACACATTATCAAGAACGTTTCTGTTACCCCAGGCTCCATTTCACACTCATCAACACTTCGCTCCAGCCATCATTAGGATCCATTACAGAAGAGTTTAAACCTATTCAGAATTTTTTTGTGTTGAAATGATCTGACTTTGTGGCTTCATTCCAGAAAAGACTCAGAGTCTGTCTGGACAGCCCCAACATAACCCCAGAACATATTATAAGAAAGTGAAAGGATTTATCTGAATTTGTTCTTCATTGTCTTCTTTGGCCTTGGACAGACTCCCTTCCCTTTTTCAAACCAGATCTTTTTTACCATCTGCCCTAAAAACCCTTGTCAGCTGCTGCCAAATGCACGATGTACTTTGTTTTGTTTTTTCTTGGGTTTTGCTCAGGTAAGTCCAGCTCCTCAGTCGGATAAGCACTGTGAGATGTGTACTTGAGTTCTGTCTCCTCACTTTGATTGATGGTTTTCTGGCCACAAATCCTGTCTCCTAGTGTTAAAATTACAAGCTTTCCCCTGTGTATCCTTTTCCTTTCTTATTTTTCTTAATTTTTCCCCTGTACCCTGAACTCACACATGTTGAAGTCCTCTTCTCAAATCTGATTTACCAAAAGGTCTATGGGCATGAAATAGTTTAGAACGTAATACAAGTTTGTCTCAACAGACCAAGACCAGGTTTATGGATGGTTGGGTTCCTGGTTTAAAATGCAAAAAGATGGTTGCTCTTGTTTAGTTTCCAAGAGAAATCCAGTGCCCTATATTACCTTCACATACTGACAATTTCTATAATTCTTAAACCAGTTAAATATACAGGCTTAAATATTTACTGAGTTAACAGAAGGGTAATATGGCATTTTCAATTTTGTAAGTAGATTAAAAAGGCCATTTTTATTGTTATTACTCCTAGGTAACTGAATATACTGGGTTTCAGGGAAATAATGGTTCATTGTAACATGTTGTTAGGCCCACTTCATTGTAGTAATGTCACCAAGGTCTCCTCAGGGCAGAGCAGCCCTTTCATCTTAAAATTTCTGTTCAGAACTCTTCAAAAATAAAAAGACAATCCTATGTATGAATTGTGATTATTTTGCCACACCTCTCTGCCTTTCAGAGAAAAATGTTTGAATATCTGTAGCCATCAAAGAGAGAAAAACATAATGGGAGAAATTAATAAGTACCTGAATGCCCATTCCACTGGATTAATAGCTGAATCCTGAGTAGTAATAGAAACAACAGTGCCACTATTGTACTATAGCTACAGTTCAAGGAATTAGAGTATTGCAGTAAAAATTCAAGTGGATTATAGTAGATAACTGCACCATTTGTAAGCATCCGAGTTACACAATGTTATAATCCTTTCTACCCCTCATACTTTTCACATGCATTGCTTTAGGTAATAGATACTGGCACAAAAAATAGTGAAGGGAAACATTGCACATGAGGAACACACATAACTGCATAGAAAATTTTTGCTAAGATGGAAGCAGGAGAGAGGACTTTTTCATCTTAGTACCTCTAGATTTCCTTCCTCTTAAAAAAACCCCCCACAAAAGAATAGATAACAAAAGTTAGTTTGTTTCTCTCAGAAGGAAGAATAAACTTTTGCTTAGAAAGATTATGTTCATATGTATAAGCAAGGCTGTTTGCAAATTAAACTTTGTTCTGGAGGCTGGATTCCAGACTTTCATGTTTCTCTTTTTTCCTGGTATGGAGAGTAAAGATATCCAATACCCCATGTGGCATCTCTAAGCTCAAATAGTTTCATGTTCTTCTCTAGGATAGAATAGTTAATCTTCTCACTTTTAGGTCTTCTGTAATTGAATGCATATCTCACCCAATTCACTTCTATCTAGTTGGACTAGATAGTGAATTGTTCTCTAGTCTGTTCTCCTTCCATAAAAATGGCTTGAAATAAGGTTGTGATTTATCTGCAGTAGATACCTATAGGCATCTTCCAAGTACTTGCCTTCACATAAAAGATGTCTTTATATCAATCATGATGACATTACCATTATGAAGTAACCCCCTTCAGTTAGCATGCTGAAGGGGCTACCTGCATGACCTGACATTTGCTGATGTACTGCCTTCAGGGTAAGGATGCCTGTCAAGATAGTAAGCAATACATATACTGTCTCAAAAGCAGAATGAATAGGGAAGAAGTACTTGACTTACCCACAGGCTTCTGTACATTACCTTGTTTGGGAAATCTTTCTTTGTCAGCAGCATAGTGTCCCTAAGCAACTTGTCACAGGGAAGGAAAAAAAAAAAAAAAAAAAAAAAAAAAAAAAAAGAGGGAAACAGATACATATGATCCATCTAGCCCAGAATGCTTTTAATGAAAGTATTGTGCCTCTAAATGGCTGCTATCCATTATCTACTCTTTAAAAAGGATGAAATATCTTGTTGCTCTCACCCAATATGTGCCAAACAAAGGCACAATAAAAATGGCATTGAAATATATGAGCTCTTTGACAGTAATATTAGTTACATCTTATAACCTGACCTTTCTGCTGGCAGGGACATTCACTAGGGTGTTCTAAGAGGGCAAGCATTTTCACTAGTATGAAAATTCATTATAACAGTCATGCAATAAAGAAACATCATTCTTTCCTGACTGACAATTTTTCTTCTCCACACGTTATCTTCAGTGTTCATGTCTGCTCCTAAATGTTAAAAAATATCCCATAAAGTTTCAACAATACTGAAGGAATTTCTGGGATAAAAACAAACTTGTAAGTAAGCCAACATGGCTACTACTGGTGTTACAACCATTGTCAGTATTTACAGAGAATGTTTATAAGTATCCCTAATTAAGATGAAATTTAAAAGCTCTATCAGTCATTGTCATAGTGATCCATAAAAGAGGAAAAAAAAGTAGTATGGCATTGTCCACCTCTGCTTGCTTCTTTAATAGGATGCGCCTTCTGCAAGCTCTCATACCAGGTAGTGTAGGTCCACATTGCATTTGCATATGTGTACATGTGAATTTGTAAACAGAACGGGAAAACTGAAGTGTGGGGGGCATATTCTGCTATATGAAATATAGTAGGAAAAGTATCCTCAGTGGTCAGGGGTAGTGATTGAAGACAATGTTCCAGGCTGTTTCTGTCATCAGAATCACTATGGTCAGCACAGATTTTTTCCACAACGTACAAAAAGCTGAATGGCCCAGAGAATAGACTCTTTTCACCTGATGCTCCAAATGGATCTTAAAATGTCCTTTGCTTTATGACTCCAGTTTATCTGATGAAGGACTCTAATCAATCACATTTTACTGTTCAGCTTTGTTTTGGCCTATTAGCCATGTAACAGTGGTTGCTCTTTAAGGAAGAGTAAGTAGAAGAGGGATTAGATTAGCTTTTGCCCAAGAATCAAAAATCCTCTCCTGGTTTCATTAAGTAAGGATAAAGAGAAGATGGTCCCACTCAGTGCTGTTATTTTAAAGAGGTGGTTTTTGGAGTGCAGAGAAAATCTCTAATGAATATGTTGGAAAGTAAATATGAATGTGAATAGATGTGGGAGTTTTAATGTTTTTTATTACAAAGAAGGAAGAAAACTGTAAGTAAAAGCTCAGTCTGAGGAAGAAATTAAATGACAGCAACAATAATTATTTTTAACAGACAAGAAAGGAAATGGGTAGTACCAAACAACAAATGGAAGTGCCTAAGTGTGTGAAATTTCTGGGGAAGGAAAAGATAACTTTGGAAATTAAAAGAAGAGACTGGCAACATTAAAATGCTGCAGAGGAGTTCATGCATATGAAAAAAAAAATCTAAAAATAGCTCTTTAAAAAACAGATATTAAATTTATTTATACTAATAGAGAAAAAAGGTTTACAGGACATGTTTTTATTTATGTCACATTGCTGTTATCTTTTCTAAACCATACAGATAAGACATTAAGCACTGTAAAATATGCTGTTTCCTATAGCAGACTTTCACAACTTAAACCTGTGTTAGAGTATGCTAATTTATTTGAATGCCAAACTCACAGGAGTCAATTTTTAGTACAATAAAGATGGCAATGAAATTATGGAAGAGTTGAAGGGTACAGAAATTGCAGGCAATGTATGCAAAGAAAAAGGAGAGGGCAAAAGATTAGAAGATAAGGGTATGGACAAGTATATATTTTCAGTTCTGTTCCTGACCATAACAACACCTTCAAAGGCCAATGCATTGTATCGAAAAAGCCAACCCAGCCACATCATAGCAGTATTAAGGGCTAAGTTGCTTTTCTTCAATATTGTACCAGTATTCAGAAGGAATACAAGTAAAGGGAAAACTATACTATCCTGACATTAGTTCTAAGTAGCGTATTGCTACCAATTAAAATACTGTTTCTCTGTCAGCTGACAATCAACTACTACAAAGAAAATAAGTCTTGTCAAAAAAAGATTAATTTTCTTTTTAGAAGATATTAAGAGGCCTTTAGTTGTGCATTGAATACTTTCAAAATCAGTCATGGTATTCTGTGACAGTATATTTTCTACATAGCAAATCTTTGTATAAACTTGAATATTCTTAGCTGTAATTACCAGCTGGATGTGCAGGTGGGCATAACATTATGTAAATAGAATAGAAATATAAAATTTAAATAATTCACTAGAATAACAGCTTGATTAATGAAAATCATAATGTCAGAGATCTACCAGGACACAAAAGTCACCAATGACCTCAAGCCAAGTAATGTTTTGCACTTCTCCCAGAGGTTCATTGCTAACACTACTTACATAAGTTGATAGATAATTTAACACATTTAAAACAACACAATAAAATAAACTTCCAGTAAACTACAAAGGAGGCTGATAAAAGTGTGCAATGTTAGACTCAAAGAATTCATAACATCTCTGTAGAACAGAAGATGGCCTGTTAAGATAGGTAGGCACCAAAGAGAGGCTGTCTGCATGCAGATACTTCTCTTGCCTGCTAAAAATCCATCCAGAGAGCATATTTCTGTTCATAGTAGCTCCAGTGCAACCTTCCACAGGAGATGTAGGGCTGGTCATAATTTCAGGTAGCAACATTGGAAAGAAGTGGTCTTCAAATTTTCTTGTTCCATGAAAGATCTAAGTGAACCGGTTAAGCTTGAGTGTGTCTCCAGTGTAGTGTAAGCTTCTCAGTTTTGTGGAAATTTATCTCTGCTTCTAGCAGCTGATTGTAACAATTCTATGGGAAATTACACTATATGCTATTACAAATTGTAACACCATCAAGATCAGTTATTCTTACGATTTTTCCCCTCTGTGTTTGTATAATTACGTAATTCTGATTTTATTGGCATCAGTGCCTATATACACATCATATATACTGCTAGATATGCATGCTAAAATTATCTCAAACATTATTTAAAAATGCAGGATCCACTGAGAAATGCTGAGTCTATTGAGAAAGACTGAAAAATGACCAAATAAAGTGACTTGAGTGCAAGACTGTACAACTTCCTCAAGCATAAATTAAAAACAGCATCAAACACTCTTTTATGTTATTTTAAATCCTTATAGTTTTGTCTTTAACCTATCTAACCATCCAATGACAGAAAACACTGACATATTATGTGACATTTTTAAACTAAAGATAAGCCTCCTAGCCACCATAAAATATGAGCCTAAAATCACCATACCTGTAGCCTGGAGTCTAAGCAATTGATCTAAAAACTATTATCTTCCAGCAGCAGTGGAATTACAGCTGCTCTGAGGTAAGGATAGCATCTAATTCTTCAGTATTAATCCACACATCCTTTACACTGCACAGATTACACAGCGCTGTCAGGACTGGAGTGAAACTACAGCAGGTCAGATTTATGCCATGCTAAGTTGTAAACAGAGTGTTTGGACTTTCATATATCTCTTTGAATGCCCACCTGTGCACTGGTTTTGCCTGCAAATAAGTCCCTTTGTATAGGAAATAAATGTTCCAGGTGGTATATCCATGATTTAAATCAACAGTCCTACAATGTAAGTTGGAAACATTGCATTAACTTTTGTCAGATTGTTCAGAAATTCATCATCCTAAACTGAAAAGACTTTAACTGCTGAACATAGCATGCTTCACATCTTGAAGCCGAGCAAAGGATCAGAAATTCCAGCCAGCCAGCAGTCCCCAAAAAAGTGATTTTGCTTTCACAGTGTACTCTCCTTTCTTGTCTGTATTTCAGAATCTGATGGATGTCTCTTCGAGTTTGGACCAGGTGGAACAGTACCTGATTGTAAACTGATCAGTGTGATAATAATAATAATGCTTACAGGTAAATGTAGGTGTACACATGTATGCAAATAAACTGTATACAAATTTGATATCAAAATAAAAGGAAAAAAACAACTTTCTGTAAAAATTGTTGTGAGTTCTGGTCCTTATGATGAGAAATAATTAATAACCTTTCTAACATACCTTCGAATACTTTGTTATAATTAGAGAAGAATTAACACAGAAGGCATTAAACCCAAAAATATGTAATATATGCTGTTAGCACTATTACTTACCAGTCAGGTTCTAGGTTCCTTTCATGACATAATTCCATACAGTCCACTTTAGTTACTATGAGAACAAAGGATATATGAATACACAACTGGGGTTTTTTTGCTCTGTCACACAGAACATTCTTCCTCTAGTTACTAAAAACTAATGCAACTTGATGGAGTGACACTGATTTAAGTAAAAATTCCTAAAACACAGCTTGTAGAGTATTTCTAGAAACAGAAGTAAATCTCTTTAGAAGCTCAAATGCATGCTTATGAAGAGAGACAGCATTCAAGTTTTTATTTCCCTATGCATTCAAGCATGCAAAACACAGAATTATAAAAAGTGCACCCATCCAAGCCATGTGTTGCCAGCTTTTCCAGAAGAATGCCATGGGAGATGGTGTTAAAGACTTTCCTGAAATCCAAGTAAACTCATCTACTGGGTGGGTCACCTGGTAATGAAAAGAGATCAGGTTGTATAGGCAGGACTTGCCTTTCCTAAGCCCCCTGACTGCACCTAGTCGCCTGGTTGTCCTGTATGTGCTCTGTGAATGCACTCAAGCTGATCTTCTGCACAACCTTCTCTTGGGACTATGGTCAGGCTGAGAGGTCTGCAGTTCCCCAGACTCTCCCTCCATCCCTTCTTGTGGATAGGCATTGAATTAATCAACCTCAAGTCATCTGGCACCTCCCTGATTAGCCAGGAATGATAATAAATAATGAAGAGATGCTTAGCGAGCTCTTCTGACAGCCCACAAAGTACCCTCAGGGGAATCTCATCTGGCCCCATATGGCACACATACATCCTTTTCAGAAACCAGAGGAAGTATGAAAAAAAAATTAAAATCTCAGAGAAGGGAGGGGCATTGGTGGTCACAGTTATTTCAGTGAACACAAGAAAAATGTGTTACAAAATATATTTCTTGGTTGTAGTTTTGTTCTTGCCTCACTCCATATGAAGCAAGAGGTGTGTTCTTGAGGTCATATAAATGTGCTAGAAACTGTAATGTCCTAAAGTAAAAAAACCAGGGTTCTTTATTTGTTAATACATTTTCTGGAAAATATGATGCATAATAAAATTTCCATGAGTTTCACCTTCAGCAGCCATCCCAACATTCATTATCCTAATCAAGAGCTGCAGTTCTTGAACTCTTGTCTTCATGTATCAGCTGCCTCCACAAAAACCTAAGATAATAAAGGAAATATTCTGAGCTGCAGAATGCTCTAACATGTGAAGCAAGTTTCCTCTAAAAAATAACTGAAGAGCTGTTGGTTTGAACTTCTTATAATTTTGAAGTAATATAATGAACATCCAAGCTCCATGATGCTTATAGCATGGTACAAACTCTGAGATCCTGCAGTCAGACTGAAGGTTCACATATAAGCAGAATCTTCTAAGGTTAAATGTCATGGTAAGTAGAAAGGCAGAAAACCTCAATTTATTGGTAGAGAACATAATGAAAAAGTGTTCAAGATCGACAATAACAACTATTTGGGGATTTGAAAAAGCCTTATCTTCTTTAAAGAAAGAAAATTTAATTTCCCTATTATATGAATTGTAATATATTAATAGTATGTCTATTAGAACCTATTGGAAGAAAAAAAAATAAAAGCCATAAAAGCCAGCATATGTTTAAAAAGGACGGTGACAAACACCAGACGTACATGGTCATATCCATTATGGGCACCTGAAACAGCATGACCTTAAAACCCTTTAAAACCAAAAGTGGAAAAGAGGGAAATGACAATTTGTTGCAAATTTGTCTGAAAGTGAATAAAATGAAACTTGAAAGTGAGAGTATAGCAATATTTTTCCATTAAAGGAAAACACTTCAAGTCTCTTTCATTTTCAGATAATTTGCCAAGACCAGTATGCAGCAATAACACTATTAGTGCTTGAGACTGATCTCAGTGAGTCTCACAGAGGGGTTCTCATAGTCTCTGTCGCCTTCAGTGAAGAAGAGATAAACACAGCTTCCCCAAGTGCTTCATCTATGTTTCATCTTCACCGTTCTGTTGGGAAAACATTTTGACCTTTCCTTTTCACAATTCGTTCCAGAGTTTATACCTGTTACAGTCTGTAGTCTTGCAGCATTGCTGGGAGTTTTATTCTGTCATCACACATACAATGTTTGCGTCTCAAGTTTTCTTAAATGAGAAATTATTGTAAAATCTCTCTGCTGCATTTAAGCAACTCTGTGATTGTTTTTTCTTAACATTGGCTGAAGGATAACAGCCATAGCATCCGAAACAGCAAAGGTCACATCCAGATAGCCAGAAGGGATTCCTGAATTGGTGATTTTATTCTCCCAGTCAGAATTTCAGTCTCACCAAAGGCCATGTCCAAACAATTTCGCTGCCCAAGATTCCTGGAGCTGTATAACTTAATTTGGACAAGTTCAGTAGATAAACTTAAGGGTCACTTATTTACTTCCACTAATACTAAGGATTGAACTCCATACTAAGAGCTGATTCTGAACATCCTTAGGGAAGAGGAGGGGGGAGGAGTCGTTGTCCATTTTTTTAGACAAACCTTTGTATTAAGTAGTGACACCACTTGACCAGCTCTACCCATGTCCCAGATAGATATTTTCAGAGCTTGGTGAACAATAGATGTTCTCTATAAAATGCAGCAGCTGCCATAATTTTCTATTCAATCCAATAAAAAATAAGTGATGGCAAGACAGGAGCCGGTCATGTTTCAGAGCAGATAATAGCAAGTTAGTGGTGCTGGTATTATCTAAATTTATTATGAGTCTAGTGCAAAATCTCATATATGGTTTTGCAAGATTCAGTATAAACATAGCAATGATTTTTTTTTTTTTCCCAGCATAACCTTTTTTTTTCCTTCACAATTTTAGGAAAGACTGAAACAGTGAAAAACACCCAACCCAGCCAAACCCAAACCCTTAGTCTGGTATACTAGACCATGGTACACTTATGTATACACTATTATTTACAATTAAGATTACTCACACCTTGACTCAAAAAATAATAGCATATTTGCAGAATTAACATACAGCACATAATCTGGCACATCTGGCCCTTATAAGCTACATCCTTGCACTATATCCAAGAAAGGTGATATACAGCAAGCTCAGGCATACAAGACAGTATATGTGCATTAAAGTAATGCTACATCCAATCTGATGAGTACTGCTTCCAGCTGCTATTTGGCACAGTAATATCATTACAGTACACTTTACAAAGGAGAACATTACTACTGCATACTTTGTTACACAGTGTAGAAAAGCTCAAAAAGTCTCCTTCTCTTACTCTATTGTGTAATAATGAACACATTTCTGTAACAAATATAGATGTGCCAAAAACCTTTACATGAAGCAAGAGGTACAGTGAGATAGAACACTGAACACATTTGCCCTAACATTAAAAACTATATACAAGGATTTACCCCTGGAACTCCTCCTACCTACAATTTCTGTTACTGAAAAAAACCTGCATTTTTCATCTGTACTCTCTAATATGAAGACATACCAGAATGCTGAGGTGCTGAGCAAGAAGATTATTTTGCATTTATTCCTATCTACAGGTATAGATCTTCATGTCGTATTTTTTCTTGGTTGTAAACCTTTCCAGTAGTCCACTTGAGAAATACTATTTCAGTTTACTTCAATTTGAATGTGTTTGCAGGCTTAGAACATTATTTCATTCATTAGAATAACTCTTGATTTACACAAGTGTAAGTTAAGCAACTCTATAAAACAAGCATTACCATAAAAAAAATTATCTATCACTTTGTGATACTAACATGGAAGCAACTTGCAGCACTGTAAAGTTTGATCAATTCATGCTGTTATAATTGAGCATTGCTATAAGTTCTACCATGAGTATGATAAATTTATTGATTATAGAAAACTAGAGAATTATTTTCTTTACAATCACCTATTCGCTTTTAGTTTTTTTATAAGTACTTTAAAAATAGTCTAAATAAAAACAAGCATTCCCATTTTAAACCCACTAAAATGTAATTTCTGTATGACATATATTCTCTCATATGTTCCATGCATGGTATACTCTTATAATTGTCATCAACAATATTAGCTGATTTCTGCAAGTTCCAGACCTTGAATTAAATTTCTGTGCAAGACAGTTTTCTCAAAAATAGAGTCAAGTCACTATCAGTTTTCACTTGATATTCATGACATAATTCAGAAGACTCTGCTTCACATGCAGCTAAATCTTTCTGAATCTAAATAACCACAATATTATTTAAGCTCCCTTAATATTATTTTGTTCTAGTGCAAGACTAGCCTTGTGAGCTACAAGTGAGGCATATTGGGTTTTAATGTAATGGGCATTGTCCTGGTTGAGACAGCTAATAAGAACTTTGGGTTAATGTGTGTCATAAATATGTGAATTCTTTGGGATCTAGTAAAAACTGCTTATGGAGATGCAGAAGTTACTTAAATATGGGAACATAAACAGATGAAACCATGTAAAGGATCAGGGTAATTGTTCATGTTTTTTTACTCAACAACCCGTAGATGGTTCTAATTACTTTATGACTTTATATTTGATCTTCAATCATTTTGTATAATTAGGATGCTTAAACATGACTATTGAGTATATATTTCTGTTCATTAACACAATTATATCTACAGAGTTTTGGTTGGTTGGGTTTTTTGGTTTTGTTTGGTTGTTTTTATTTTTTTACAGTCAAAGGGGGGAAATAGAAACAACAGACTTTGAAGTGCTATGCACATATTACATGTTGGTTCCTAATACTCTCTTTGTTTTCAACTTAGTCAACATATAAATATTTACTTAAATGCTTACCTAAAAATTTAAATATTTACATAATGTTTTTATCAGTATTAGTTGCTGTTTTCTAATGCAGAATAATCTTGAAAGCAGAATCAAGCACTTTACAATAATGTAGTCAGGGAATAAAAACGAATCAATCTTCAAATTTCTGAGCTCTGCCCAATTTCATTAACTAGTCAACTTCATCCAGAATCAATGAGACCTACCTGCAATGCACAGTGGAATATTAGGCAAAGACCAAAAACTAGTGAAGACCAGAATTAAAAAGCTTCCATTGATACACTGCAAGCCTCAAGCAAGTACAAATGGTAACAGCTGGCTGCAGACTTGGATGATACGCTGCTTTTAGGACAGCAGTTAATACTGCTGCAGAGTGCTGCATTTGCAAAACCCCCATCTTTGCTCAGCATTGATTTTGATAACTAAATGTAGTTCCTGTGTGCAGTAATATCCCAGCAAGCTAGGGATGGAATGCTCATGGCTGAATCCTTTATCAACAGTGGCATTATTGAATTCCTCTGTGGCATTCCCCCAGACATATTTAATAAGGCAGATCTTTCATTGTGAATACCTGTCACTCTTCAAGTGGTAAGACTTCACTACACTGTAATTAAGGAAAAAGGCCCACCACTTCTAATATATGCAAAGAAGTATTAACAAGGTGTGTTCTACCTTCTATGTACCATTTTTAACATTAAATGAATAATTTTGTTTTGTGCAAAGCTTCTTCATCTAGGTTCAGTTGTATCCTCTCCTTTAATTTTCTTTTCCAAGACCACTGTGGTAGGCAACAAATTTTATTCCTCTCAGTGCATTCTACTTGCCTTGTTTTTCCAGTTTGCCTGACCATGTATTTCAAAACTCTCCTAAGAGAAACAGTACACTCCCCTTCTGCATTCTCCCCTTTAGTCACTGTGGAGACACACTCTCCTTTAGAGTACCAGACTTTACATCTCTGCCACAGCTAAGAGACCATTTCTATTTCTCTTTAGGCTGTTGAGGATGTTCTGAGGGCACATACAACTTATTGAATATGTTACTTATCATAGTAAAATGGGAATGATTTAGATATGCTTTCATCTAGTGAAGTCATTGTAAATATTACTAATGAAAGCCACAAACAAATGTTTGCATTCTGTATTTAACAGTCTCTGAAATGTGATTTTATGTCACACAGGCAGTTTTCTCTTAGAAATTAAAATGTAAGGTAATGAATTATTTATGCTACTGTAACTCATTTTCAAGTAGTGATAATGGCCTTCAGAGATTGCAATTTTTCTTTCTGTATCTGGTCAGCTATGAATGGAATGTAGTTCAAGCAAAGTTTCAGATTGTACAAACCTGAAGCAAATAGAGAAGGAAAGAAAGAACAGAATCTCGCTGCTTCATTTAAGCTAGATTTACATTTAAAAAACAAACAAACAAAAGATCAGTGACTTCCTCATCAAAAATACCTTTAAAATGCTAATTCACTTCAAATATTTAAATGGAATAATGTTAAATAAAGTAGTTTAAAATGTCTGCAATCTCTCCAAAATCACTTTTTTGTTGTTGTTTTAGTTCCCTTTAGTTACTGTTATAATTATATTTACATAAAAATATCATATATTTACAAAAGCCAGTGATGGGTTTCCAAAATTCTGTGGATAGAAATTATTCTCCCATTTGACTGTCTCAGCACCAAAAAGGACCTTATAATATCCAGCTACTTAATGAGTCATCAAGGTGATAGTGCAGCATAGCAGGAACTGATTGGTTATTGTGTTGTGGGGCCAGTTTCAGGAGCAATCTGTGGACGATTTCTGTCGAGGACAAGGTTTCAGATTTTGAACTCTGCTGGTTAAACAGAGTTACTGCTGTGAGTCTTTATTAAGGTTGAACAAGTAGAATCTGCTGATCTGCCAGTTGTTCCAAAAGATTGTGCTCCCGTGGTGAGAATACTTCACCTCTTTATGCATGACTGCCCTTCTAGTGGGATCCTGCTGTGAGATGTGAATGTGGCCATTGCAAATAGACTGCCAGCAGAACTCTAAGCAATGGAAATGGGAGCCAAGCTTTTGCAATTATGGGCAGCAATACTGAATTATATAGTCTGTTTAAAAATTACCACACAGTTTCAAAAAACCTGCAATTGTTTACTTGGTTTCCTAGCTGATTTCTATTGTTGTAGACATCAAATAACTTTAATTGACCAAATCTATTTACGGGAAGGGTTTTATGTGTTTCAGACAGAAATCCACATATAGTCATTGCACTAAATATTTTCTTCTTGATTTTTTTTTCCTGTGAAACATACAGCTGACTAAGAGAATGCTGTATTACAAACACATTTTTCTGGAGTCCATCATAGGAAATTTTTACACCTGGCCAGTTCTTTTTCTCTGAGATGGTGATTAAAACTTCTTTTTGGTAAATTTTATTGCAGATAACCCTCCAAAAATAACCAACTATTTGAATAAGAATTAACACTCTTTTATGCATTTCTCTGGTGATGCCTCCTTTGCTATAGTTCCTAGAGACCATAGTTCAGTTTCTGGAAGACCAAACTGTTGATGGTTGCACAGAATGGAGGAATATCTTCCAGCTCCTTCCTTGGCAGAGTGAACGATGGTGACAGTTTACACTTGTAGAGTGTTCCTGCATGGGAAGTTATATTCTCAATTATGTGCATCTGAACGCTTCATTATTGTCTCAAAATGCTGGTAACTTGGAAGAATTACTGAATTTGGCAAATTATACACACTTTGCAAACCTGTATGTACAATTCTGTATGTGACAAACCAAGAATTTTACTTGGTTTGGGTTTTTTTTTCATTCACATGTATTTTTCTTTTGTTTACAGCGGAAAAATACATCTTAGACATATATAATTCCTTAATTAAAATGAAAAATAAAATTCTTCTGTAGAAGTAAGACAGGTGACTGAAAAACAAGTTTGTAAGGGATAAGAAATACCAACATAATTTTATGAAGTAATAAACACATCTCTGCTTGTGTGACTATATGTGTCCCTCATGAATGCTGAGTGGTAACTGTCTTCCAGGCAAGGAGGGTGCATGATCAGCAACTTAATTGCTTAAGGGTAAGTGCATAAGTGAATATGCAGATCTAAATCAGCTTTTAAAACTTCTAAGTAAGAGACATTCTCACACTACCTGTGTATTTTAAATTAGTAAATGTATGTTTCTATCTTTGACATACTCCCTCATTTTTTTAAATTATATTTCTGTTGCCATTATTCAGCACCAGGATTTGGTGAGAAAGATTTTCACTGATTAATCTGATTTTAAATTATATTCTTGTAACATATATCTGAAATATCATTTGTGGGAGGTAATTTTGACATACAGAATGGAGATTTAAATGCAAATCATAACATGACTATTTAGCTGACTTGTCTCTTCATTTAATTATGGATCTTTGTTTCATGACATTTCCAGTTTTAAACCATGTGTGTGTGTTCCCTTTAGTTTTTTATCTTCATTTTGTTTTTAAAATATGTCAAATTTCAAGTAGGTCCTTATCTGAAGTATCCTATATTCTATCATTAAGCCACCAATAAAATTCAATACAATTATCTTTTTCTCTCTGTTTCATATTTTTTTACACAAAAATCTTTATTTGAGCTGATAACAACTGTACCTCTTTCTCATGCATGTGACATTTACATCTCTGAGGAGAATTAAGGGGTCTGCTTCTCTCTGTTTGGCTATGAGTTGTAGAATGGAATTGAAATGGCTCTCAAGTGTTGGAAGTTTTGCTGTGATTGCTTGGAGCTCAGTCAGAGTTAGAAAGGAATTGTAGAAGGGCTGGAGGAAAGATCTAACCTTCTCTACGGTTTTGTCAGATATAATGCAATTGTGTTCACTGAATCAATTTTAACTACCTCACATAAATTTCTGCAGTAATCACCTCCTGTACTCTGTTGCTAAGATCAGTTCACATTCTGTTTACCAGAGCTGCACTTTGTAGGAGCACTGTGGTAAGTTTGGACACTTGATTTCTAAAATAAGTTTTCCCTGATTTCAATAAAATGCACCACAGGAAGTATATAAATTTTTTTTCCAGTCTTATTTGTTTGAATACATTTTATGGGTATTTTTTATGGCTTAATTTTTGTATTATTCTTTCTGATTCAGAGTTGCATCTCATGCGCTTACCAAGTTTCAGGATTCATTCTGAAGAAGGCACTTGTTGGTGATAGAGAATTCTATACATGTAACATAATTTGATTGTTATGAGAATTATATATATATAACGTAATTTGATTTTTAATATACTTTGAGGTCATTAACTAAGTCACTTGCAGGATTACTGATAAAAATGTACTTATATTTCCCCTCTTTTCTTTTTCCCATCATCTTTAGAAAGGAGTATCTAAAGTGTGTCATATATTGATAGTTTATTGATACAACATTCCCAAATGTTGTATATTCTGTTTATTGCTGCCTTGTAAATCCTAATTTTTTTCATTAACTCTCCTGAATCAAGAAGATCATCAGGGTAATACTGACACCTTTGATTTTTAGTGCTCATTTATTTCTGTTAAATTAATAGAAGAGGTATAATCCTTCCAGCCCCCATGGTAGAGTTTTGAGCTTGGATAATGAGAACCTGTGTAATGGCATACTTTAAAAAGCAAAATTACAGCTAAGTAATTTCCTCTTTCAGGTATAATATTGCATTTTCTTGAGCTTGGGCAGCACTGTCATTAAATATGCAGATCACATTACTATGGTGCCACCTTTTCCTTCAAACTGAGTTTCAGGGATAACTGAAAAACTTAAAGCTTCAAGACTGTCTCATTCAATTTCAGAAGTGAAAATCGTAAAGGAGTTAAAACATGACTATCAAAATCTTCCTAAACAGAAGAGTTTTATCAAGGTACATTTAATTCAAGATTTTTTTTTTTACATTAGCTCTATTTTCTTTCTACAATTCATAGTTTATCACTGTCATTCCCTACATATATATCTCTGTGCTAGGAGCCTCTTCTTTTAATTAATTCAATGCATCTATCATTAGTTATTTCTCTTACAAAGCCAAAGAATGTGTTAATAAGTCTTCTAGAGCAATGTGTTAGTCTATAAAGTCCATTAACTTTCTATGACTTTTTGCATATTAACACTCATTATGAAATTATTTCCCCTGATCTTGAAATCCAATTTAAATTCCAACCATGAATTTTCAGTGATGGAATATGCTTTTTAATTGCTCTATCTTTCTATGCTCAGTACAGAACTGATATAAGAAGTTGCATGTTATATTTTTAATGTCTCTTTCACACATTTTCACACAGCATCAATATGAGAAAAAAATTCATAGTTATGAGACTTAAAGCTTTCAGAAATAAAGGTTCCTTCAGAATTTATTATTTCAGACATATTGTTACTGACATTTTCTTACAGACATTTTCTTACAATTATTTCATTAAAACTTTCTTGGTTCCAAAGTTCTTTCTTAGTACAAAGCCTAGCATATCTTCCAAAATTATTCCCTTATTTTGTCTATGGTCCACAGAGAAGAAATATCAACATCCATTGCTCGCCCTCTTGAACGATGCCACTTTTATTTTGTAATGTCAGGACTGCATATGCATATCATGAGATTTGCCATGCAAAGGACAGGAAGAAAATCTAAATTAGCTGTAAATCCTTATTTCCAAGTATAGTTGATGGTTTTGATAAGCTTCAGTCTCTCTGTGAAACCCTGATCTTGCCACAGAACCACTGTCTTCTAGAATTTTGACCAGAAATAAAAGCAAAAAATGTGATCCAGATAAGAGCAGAAGTGTGACAGCGTGTCCTCCACTCTAGTTTAACTGACAACCAGAATTACAGGATGCACACAACATGTACCTGCAGGTGAGTTTAAATGCAAAAGTGCATAACTGGTACATAAATTCCACAGAAGTTTCGCTATTTAATACAACCATAAACATTCCACTGGATTTCCACAAAATTTATTTGTTTGAATAAAGCACTGAAGAAAACCCACATACCTGCAGGAAATAACTAGGCCATGTGGAAGCACTAGTCTCAGGGTTTTTAATCATAGCAGAACTGAGTGAGTTATTCCCAGAGTTCTGAGCAACAAATTTGCTATTTATCTTCATTTCTTGATGAAAAGTCACTGCAAGCCAGTAAGATTTCAAAACTTAGTAGCAGATGCTTTATTTAAACTGAGTGATTGTGGAACTGAAACAATTTTCACACTGAAACCACACTCTACTTAAGAAGATGTAGTTTGTTATAATCTGCATTTTTATTTGTTTTAGTAAAAAAAAATAAATTCAGTTACTTTGAAAAGAAATATTAATTGAGGTTAATTGGGATGTAAATCTTGTTGTAGGGAGATACCACTGATATGTGGGTATCACTGTGTTCAGGAGTTTTATTTTTCTTTTATAAACAATGTTCCTTAGACAACCATAGATACATCTTTGACACTACTGGAAAAGTCAAAGATCTCCCTTGAATTATGCTGCAGCAGGCTTTCCCCTTGGGTCATGCAATGGTGGCCATTTCTTCTTTTCTGCTCTGCTTTAAACCATGTGATTGTCACTATGCCTTGGATGGCATGTACATTGGAGTACCAGCAAATAGTGCTCCATTTTTTCCTGGCATGGAGGGAATTAGGTATAATCTTCATTACAGCACCACATATAGGAACATGATAGTGTCATAGAGAGTCAAAAACATAAGATAATAGAAATTACTAAATTCCCATTTCTCTAGGGGAAAAAGAATTGTTACATTCACTTTCAAACTGTCTCTGAATCAAATGCAGAGC